>NW_027331937.1:4066937-4272840 GCF_048418815.1 Hemitrygon akajei | reverse complement strand
AAATTACAGATTTGGAAATGAAAATGGAAGACATGGATGGAAGAATGAAGGAAATGGAAGTAGATAATATTGCCTGGACATCAGAAAGAAAACAACTCGTGGAAAAAATGGATAAACTTGAAAATTTTAATAGACGCAAACAATATTAAAATTGTTGGACTTAAAGAAGGCATCGAAGGAGAAGACCCAATAAAATTTTTTCAAAATGGATTCCTGAAAAATTGGAAATGGGGGAAGAATTTTCAATTGAGATTGAAAGGGCACACAGAGCTTTAAGACCAAGATCTCAAGATGAACAAAATCCGCGATCAATTTTGATAAGATGTTTAAGATACCAGGTAAAGAAAAGATTTGAGGGCGGCTGCCCAAGGTGCCAAAAGAAGAAAGGGTCCATTGATGATAGCAGAGAAACCAGTTCTTTTTTATCCTGATATAAGTTATAACCTTTTGAAGAGAAAGAAAGAATTTAATTCAGCAAAAAAAATTTTATGGGAAAAAGGTTATAAATTTTTAATGCGCCACCCAGCAACACTGATAGTTTTTCTGGAAGAGGGAATTTTTTTTTTTTCCGATTATCGAGATGCGGAGGTGTTCGCACAAAAACTTCCATCTACTCCCTAATTCAACGTAGAGACTTATAAATGTAATGGTTAAAGACGAAGATAGAGACAGCGAATGGAATTGATGGACATTTAAGGACGATACAAGGGAGAAAAGTAAAATTTTAGAAAAGTTAATTGATAAGAATGTGTTTTTTTTTTCCTTTTCTTATATATATACTTTTTACGTTGCGGGGGGGATGGGGAACTTTGAATCGGTTACTACGGGATTCACGTGTGTAATCATGGCGATTGCCATGACCCGTACAACAGAGGGGGTAATGTTGTGTTTTTTTTTCTTTCACAACATTAGTAGGGGGGTATTTTGTTTTTTTCCTTATACTCTATTTTTCTTTTACTTTTTTGCCTGGATGATTGGTGGGGACACACATAGCAACATGGAGACTTCTAAAAGGATTTCCCAAGATACCATGAAAGTTGAAAGATTAGGTATTATTATAGATTGGAGTAACATAATTAAAAATAATGACTAACTTATTGAATTTTTTAAGTTTTAATGTTAATGGGCTTAATGGACCAGTAAAAAGAAAAAGAATTTTAACATATATTAAAAAAATGAAAATAGACATAGCTTTCTTACAAGAAACTCATTTAACGGACATAGAACATCAGAAATTAAAAAGAGACTGGGTTGGAAAATGTTATTGCAGCTTCATTTAATTCAAAGGCGAGAGGAGTTGCAATATTAGTTAATAAAAACTTACCAATTAAAATACAAAATGTATTAATTGATTCGGCAGGAAGATATTTAATTATACATTGTCAAATTTTTTCAGAACTATGGACACTTATGAATATTTATGCACCAAATGAAAACGATGTAAAATTTATACAGGAGGTTTTTCTGAATTTGGCTAATGCACATGATAAAATATTAATAGGTGGAGATTTTAATTTTTGTCTAGATCCAGTTTTAGATAGATCAATAAAGGCTATTACAAAATCAAAAGTAGTAAAATTAACTCTATCATTGATGAAAGATCTAAATTTGATTGATATATGGAGAAGAATCAATCCAAAAGAAAGAGATTATTCATTTTATTCAAATAGACATAAACATATTCAAGGATAGATTTTTTCTTATTATCAACGAATATTCAAGATAGAGTGAAAAATGTGGAATATAAAGCAAGAATATTGTCTGATCACTCTCCTTTAATAATGACAATGATTATGATAGATAAAGAGGAATCAATTTATAGATGGAGATTTAACTCAATTTTACTAAAACGACAGGATTTTTGTGATTTTATGAAAAAACAGATTCAGTTCTTTTTAGATACAAATTTACATTCAGTTGATGATAAATTCATTCTGTGGGAAACATGAAGGCATATTTGAGAGGTCAGATAATAAGTTATACTTCTAAAATTAAGAAGGAATATATGATAGAAATAGATCAATTGGAAAAAGAGATTATAAAATTAGAAAAAGAATCTCAAAGAAATATGACAGAAGAAAAACTAAGACAACTTATCAATAAGAAGTTAAAATACAATACACTCCAGACATATCGAACAGAAAAAGCAATTATGAGAACTAAACAGAGATATTATGAACTAGGTGAAAGATCACATAAGGTCCTTGCATGGCAATTAAAAAGAGATCAGGTTTCCAAAACAATAAATGCAATCCGAACAAAAGTGAATAAGGTTACTTATAAGCCTCTAGAAATTAATGAGGCTTTTAAGAACTTTTATTCTGAGTTGTATAAATCAGAATCAAAAAACGATGATGCTAAGATAGAAAGATTTTTAGCACAAATAACTCTTCCAAAATTAGATATGGTAGAACAGAAGGGATTAGGTATGCCTTTTACAGTGAAGGAAGTTGAAGAAGCTCTAGGATCACTTCAAAGTAATAAATCCCAGGAGAAGATGGTTTTCCGCCTGAATTTTATAAAAAGTTTAAAGATTTATTAATTTCTCCTTTTATGGAGTTAATACATCAAGCGGAAAGAACACATAGACTTCCAGAATCTTTTTCAACAGCTGTTTTAATAGTGTTGCCAAAAAAAGATAGAGATCTTCTAAAACCAGCATCATATAGACCTATTTCTTTATTAAATACTGATTATAAAATAATAGCAAAAATCTTATCTAATAGATTATCTAAATGTTTACCAAATTAGTGCATATGGATCAAACAGGATTTATCAAAAATAGACAATCGGCAGATAATGTAACCCGATTAATTAGTATAATCCATTTAGCGCAAAAGAGGGAGGAAATGAGTGTGGCAGTTGCTTTAGATGCAGAAAAAGCGTTTGATAGATTGGAATGGGATTTTTTATTCAAGGTATTGGAAAAAATATGGATTAGGAACACCATTTATAAGATGGATTAATACCTTGAATACTAATCCCAAAGCTAAAGTAGTGACGAATGGTCAAATTTCGACATCATTTCAGTTAACAAGATCAACTAGGCAAGTTGTCCATTATCACCTGCTTTGTTTGTGTTGGCAATAGAGCCATTAGCTGAATTAATTAGAATGGATCCAGATATTAAGGGTTTTAGAGTTAATCAGAAGAATATAAGATTAATTTATTTGCTGATGATGTTCTACTTTATTTAACAGATCCATTACACTCATTGGGTAAATTATCTTATAGACTAGAAGAATATGGGAAAATATCAGGTTATAAAGTAAATTGGGATAAAAGCGAAATTTTACCTCTTACTAATGGAGATTATAGTCAATGTCGATTAATAACTCAATTTAGATGGCCGGCAAATGGTATAAAATATTTAGGTATAAGAATTGATAATGACATAAAAAACTTATATAAATTAAACTATTTACCACTTTTAAAAAAAATTCAGGAGGATCATGATAAATGGATGGCATTACCAATAACATTAGTAGGTAGAGTAAATACTATAAAAATGAATATATTCCCTAGACTACAATATTTATTTCAATATTACCAATACAATTACCCCAGAAGTTTTTTTCAAGAGATAAATAAATATGTGAGGAAGTTTCTTTGGAAAGGTAAGATGTCAAGAATATCGTTGGAAAAATTGACATGGAAATTTGATCTAGGAGGGTTACAACTTCCAAATTTTAAGAACTATTATAAAGCAAATCAACTTAGATTTATTGCATCTTTTTTTGAGAAAGATAAACCGGCATGGATTAGAATAGAACTGGACAAAATAGGAGAAAACGTACCAGAAGATTTTATATATAAATGGGAATCTAAATGGATACGGGAAAAGAAAGAATCTCCTATATTAAAACATTTGATTGATTTATGGAATAAGATAAATGTTGATGATGAGACAAAAAAATCTTTATTAGCAAAGAGATCTTTAATTCAAAATAGACTTATTCCTTTTACAATGGACAATCAACTTTTATATAATTGGTTTCAACAAGGGATTAAATATATAGGAGATTGTTTTGAAGGAGGTATATTAATGTCATTTGATCAACTAAAGAATAAATATAAAATATCAAATAACACTTTATTTTGTTACTTTCAATTAAGGGCTTATATAAGAGAAAAACTAGGTCAAACAATGTTATTGCTGAAATCTAAAGAAATAGAAATTTTAATTCAAAAAGGAAATATTAAAAAAATTATATCTTGTATGTATAATTTGATTCAAAACCAGGCAACTAAACAAGGAGTCCATAAGTCAAGACAAAAATGGGAAAGTGATTTGAATATTAAAATTGAAGAAACAAATTGGTCAAGACTGTGTCTTGACAGTATGACAAATACAATAAATGTTCGGTTAAGATTAGTGCAATATAATTTTTTACATCAATTATATATTACACCACAAAAAATAAATAAATTAAATCCAAGTTTATCTGATCAGTGTTTCCGATGTAACCAAGAAACTGGTACATTTTTACATTCTACATGGTCTTGCTGTAAAATTCAAACTTTTTGGACAAATTTAAGACTTTTATTGGAACAAATTACGGGAATAAAACTTCCTCATAATCCAATATTACTTTTACTAGGTGATATTGAAGGGACAAAACCAAAACTCAAACTTAATAAATATCAGAAAGAATTTATAAAAATTGCGCTGGCTGTAGCCAAAAAGGCTATTGCAATTACTTGGAAATCAGATACATATTTAAGTATAGATTGTTGGAAAAAAGAAATCTATAGCTGTATTCCATTAGAAAAATTTACTTATAACTTAAGAGATAAATATGAAACATTTTTGAAAATCTGGTGCCCTTATTTACAAAAGACAGGATTAAATATATAGGTGCTCTGAAGAGAAAATTAATGGCTACTTGGGGAAAGAAATAAATACATATACTAAAGTTATTAAGAACTCCATGGAGCATGTGGAGACCTACCAACAACCAGGCACTCTTTCTTTCTTTCTTTTCTTTCTTTCTTAATTTTTTTTATATAGGGTAGTTAGGGGGGAGGGATTAAGGGGAGGGGGGAAGGGTCACATATCCTTTTTTCTTCACTTGTAATCATTTAAAAATTTAAATAAAATTTTGAAAAAAAAACAAAATAGAGAGAAGAGAGGGAGAGAGAGAGAGAGAGAGAGAGAGAGAGAGAGAGAGAGAGAGAGAGAGAGAGAGAGAGAGAGAGAGAGAGAGAGAGAGAGAGAGAGAGAGAGAGAGAGAGAGAGAGAGAGAGAGAGAGAGAGAGAGAGAGGCGATTTACCAGAATGTTACCTAGGTTTCAACCCCTAAGTTACAGAGAAAGGTGGAACAAGGTAGGTCTTTATACTTTGGAGGGTAGAAGGTTAAGGGGGGACTTGATAGAGGTATTTAAAATTATGAGTTTGTAGAGAAAATTGACGTGGATAAGAATTTTCCATTGAGAGTAGGGGAGATGCAAGCAAGAGGACATGAGTTGAGAGTTAGCGGGCAAAAGTTTAGGGGTAACACTAGGGGGAACTTCTTTACTCAGAGAGTGGTAGCTGTGTGCAACGAGCTTCCAGTAGAAGTGGTAGAGGCAGGTTTGGTATTGTCATTTAAATTAAAATTGGATAGCTATATGGACAGGAAAGGAATGGAGGGTTATGGGCTGAGTGCAGGTCGGTGGGACTGGGTGAGAGTAAGCGTTCGGCACGGACTGGAAGGGCCAAGATGGCCTGTTTCCGGGCTGTAATTGCTATATTGTTATATGGTTAATGGGCTATTGTTTATTGATTCCCAAGGAGTGTCTGCGGGAGCTGGGCTACATGCTGCAACTTCTGAGCTGCTGCATCAACACGGCCCTTTACGCCGTGGTCCAGGCCAGGTTCAGGGAGCAGCAAGAGACGATTAAATCGCTCTTAAGTCTCATGGCAACGTTCACTCTGTGTTGTCAGTACAGCATTAATCGTCGTTGACGCTCCCCCCATACCGCCGCAAAATATCCAATCCCGTCTGGTAGGTTAATTGGTCTTTGTAAATTGAACGGTCGCTGGGACCGTGAAGCATTTTGCCAGCCAAGGCCGGACCTTTGTGAATCGTCTGTTTTCAGACGGACCTGTTGCTGATCCACAAGGCCGAGCTGCATGGAATAGCATAGATTCAAATGGACTGGACAGAGAGGGCAGATGTCAGTTGCGAAGCGTCGCCATTCTGCATGTGGGAAGTGTTGAGGATGTTCTGGCGTTTAATTTGGAAAAAAAAATAGGATGACTCATAAATATACTCGTCGGCGTCAAAAAACGTGATACAGTTCGGGATTTTGAGGGAGCTTGGTAAAAGTGCAGATGGGTTGAAAATGTGGTCATGAAATAAAAAGCTTTGTTAATGTATTACTACGGCTCGGTGTCTGTTGCTTGAAAACGATAGAGAAATACGGGAATATCTTGTCGACAGGTAGGTCTACGACTATGACTCCTCTGCTGTTTGATTCGCTCTGCAAAAATATTTTTAAAAAAGTAGACCTTTGTTTGCCGCCAGACGGCGGGAGTCGGCAATGCAGAGATTTCAATGTTGTAACCCAGGAATCGCATTTTAATCACAACAGAGAAATAACAGTCCATAGGTAATGTTCGGCAGTGAGTTGTTCCGGGGTTTGTGATATTCATAAGAGACTCGAATGTGTACAAATGAGCTAACTATTAATCTTGCAGACGACAGAAAAAAAAAAACATTTACTTTGAGATAGACACAAATTGACGGGGGAATCTTCGGGTGGTAATTTTAAGTGATCTCCAAAGAGCAAGACCTTCACATGTAGAGTAGTGGATGCATGGGAGGCACTTCCTGGTGCGGTGGTAGAGGCACAAGGAGGAGTGATTGATCATAACGAGAATCTGAGACAGACATGTGCCTGTGAGGAAAGTGGAAGGATATGCTGACGATGAAAGCATGGAAGATTAGTTAACGATTATATTTCTAATGTAACTGGTTCAGAACGACGGTGGGACAACGGGACTGTTCTGGTGCTGTAATGTACCAAAGAGGAGAATGAATAACTCATACTTGGAGACCTTTTTGTTTTCTGGATTAGAAAGTACAAATGGGAACGGAGGAGTGAGAACCTTAGGACACTTGAATGTGGACGAAAGCAAGGAAGGTAGTTCACCAAGGGGGAGAAGGCGAGTAAGTGAACAGCACAGAGGAGACGGGAGAGGAACCAGAAAAGCGGATGGAACAGGTGAATGTAGTGAGAGGGGGCAATTAAGCTGGTGGTCGAGAATTCGATGTTCATACCCTCAAGTGGGAAACTACCTGGACAGAATATGAGCTGTTCCCACAAAAATTATCATTCCAGCAACAAAGACCGTGATCGGACACTTGGCATAAACGTTAGCATCGGAGTTCTGAGATCACTTCCCGTGTCCTCAGTAAGGACACTCTGCAGGTCAAACTCCGTCAATGAACCCGTTTTCCCCCATGAGTCCCTCAACAGTCTAAAGAACTGTCCGGTAGGTTAATTGGTTATTGCAAATGGTTCCCTGATTAGTTTAGGGTTAAATCGTATTATCAGATTTTTGTTGGCGGCGCTCTGTCTTGTAAATATAATAAGTAGTTCAAGAATAATCTCTCAGAATGGGAATGGGAAGATGGAGTAGACTTACAGACCAGGGGTCAGTTCTAACTATTGAGCAGGACGGTGCCGAGAACTTGCAGAAACGTTCCCAGAAACTCAGTCGCATCTCACCGAAGAGATGGAGTCCGCACTGCGCTGGCAACACCGGGTACAGCAGGCGAAACCGGCAGACTGGCAGGTGAAGTGTTACCTCAACAGAAAGGCTGATTTTGGACCTGGAACGTCGCTGCGGGAGACTCTGTGCGGGCCGGCGCAGCACTAGTCCCGCTTGCAGGGTTAAGCGCCGTAGGGAGATCAGCGGGGAGTCATTTAAAGCTGCTGGAGCAGCATCAGAACCCGGAGTATGGACATCGTTATACAACCTGTTCCTGTACCGGCTGTAGAGAAAACATTCTTTTAAAATAAAGTGAATGCATCCCAGTCCACAACTGGCAAAGCCCTCCTCATTATTGACTACATTTACAGGGAACGCAGTCAGCAGGGAAGCAACGTCGATGATCAGGGATCCTCACCACACAGGCCATGCTCTCTTGCCATCAGACTGGAGAGTGACTGGAAGAGTCTTGCCATCTTCAGACGTTTTCTGATGACTCAGCCATATTTGGATGCATCAGCGAGGGAGATGAGGCTGAGTACACGGCTACGGTGGGAAACTTTGTCACATGGTGCGAGCAGAATCATCTGCAGCTAAATGCGAAAAGACTAAGGAACTGGTGGTCGACCTGAGGAGGGCTAAGGCACCGGTGACCCTTGTTTCCGTCCAAAGAGTGAGTGTGGACATGGTGGAGGATTACAAATACCTGTGGTTACCAATTGACAATAAACTGGACTGGTCAATGAACACTGAGGCTGTCTACAAGAAGGGTCAGAGCCGTCTCTACTTCCTGAGGAGACTGAGGTATTTTAACATCTGCCGGACGATGCTGAGGATGATCTACGAGGCTGTGGTGGCCAGTGCTATCATGTCTGGTGTTGTGTGCTGGGGCAGCAGGATAAAGGTAGCCGACACCAACAGAATCAACAAACTCATTCGTAAGGCCAGTGATGTTGTGGGGGTGGAACTGGACTCTCTGACGGTGGTGTCTGAAAAGAGGATGCTGTCCAAGTTGCATGCCATCTTGGGTAATGTCTGCCATCCACTCCATAATGTACTGGTTAGGCACAGGAGCACATTAAGCCAGAGACATTCCACCGAGATGTAACACTGAGCGTCATAGGAAGTCATTCCTGCCTGTGGCCATCAAACTTTACAACTTCTCCCTCGGAGTGTCAGACAACCTGCGCCAATAGGCTGGTCCTGGACTTATTTCCACTTGGCATGATTAACTTATTATTATTTAATTATTTATGGCTTTATATTGCTATATTTCTTCACTGTTCTTGGTTGGTGCGGCTGTAACGAAACCCATTTTCCGCTCGGGATCAATAAAGCATTGTATGTCGGTCTGCCTGTCTGTCTGCTCATGCCGCTGCAATCTGGAGGGAGCTACAGGGGCGTTAACACTCACACGACCGCGATCAAAACACTTTATACTCCTCAAAAATTCGCGTTTTCTACCTGAGGCGTGAAATTCACACAGCCCTACTAACCCCGATATTGATCCGCACGCACTCATAAGGTATGGACTCAGTGGAATTATCCCTCACATTCATCTTGAAACTACTTCCTCTCATCTTCGATGCATGCCCTCTGCTATTAGATATTTCAACAGCGGGGTACAGATACTCCCTATTTACACTATCTATGCCTCTCATAATCTTATAAACATCTGCCAAATCTCCCCTTAGCCTCCGGTGCTTCAGAGGAAACGACCCGTTTGTCCAGCCTCTCGTCATAACACATGTCCTCTGTCCCCGGTAGTGTTCCGACAAAGCTCTTCTGCATCCTCTCCAAAGCCTCAGTATCCTTCCAATGGCGGGGCGATCAGAGCTGTGTGCAAAAATCCAGATGTGGCCTGACTAGAGTTTTTATAAGTTGTAACGTAATGATCTGATTTGAGATCCTTGCTGCGGCTGATATAAGCAGGTATTCCAAAGCCTCTCAATCACCTTGCCGACCTGCGTAGCTAATTTCAAGGAACTATGAACCTGAATCCCAAATTCGCTCTGCTCAGCAACACGGTTCTCGAGCTTGCTCTATTAGTGTACTGTGTCCTTGCTCGACACCAGGGTGCGGCATCTCAGATTTATCTGGGTTAATTTACATCCATCCTGTCGCTGTTAATCTCTGCAACTCATCTGTGCTGGTTATATTCTTTGCCAGTCTTCTACAGTGGCCACAACTCCAACAACTTTGGCATCATCCGCAAACGTACGAGCCCACCCATCTAGATTTTCGTCCGGGTCATTTATAGACATCACAAGCAGCAGGGATCCCAGCACAGATCACTGCCGAGCATCACTGATTGCAGATCTCCATCTCGAAGAAGTCCCTTCAGTCATCTGACATTGCATTCTGTGCGCAACTATGTTCGGAAATCAAACAGCCAATTCGCCGCGGATCCCTTACTTTTAAAGAATCTGGGTCAGTGTCCCTTGAGGGAGTTTGAAAAACGCCTGACTGAAACCATATAGACAGCATCGACTGTTCTACCCTCATCAATCCCTTGGTCACATTGTTAAAATACTCATTCAATTTGTAAGAAAAGATCTGCCTCGAACAAAGTTATCCTAGATCCCTCAAATCTCGCTGGGTTTCCAAACTCTCGTAAATCTTGTACATGCGAATTTTTACCTCCTCTTTCCGTATAACTGAAATGAGTCTCACTTATCCATATTTTCCGGGACTTTTACCGTTTCCCTTTTTTTATAAAGATATAAAACTGGACAGTCCTACGAGAGCTCGCCTGTAACTGGAGGGGACATGAGGAAACCGAACAAGGACTCAGCAATATTCCCTCTTGCCTCTGTCAGTAACCGTGGGATACATTCCATCAGGTTCCGTGGAGCAAGTCAACATTTTGGAGGCCCAATCACTCCGCCTCCTTCACTTCAAAACGCTGTAGCGTATTTATACACTAAACGCTAATCTCCTGGTCCCCCACATCCGTTTCGTTGGAATTTGTGAAACAAAGTATTCATTTAGCATCTCCCCCCGCCTCGCCCCCCCATACTGCGCATCCAAGGATATGATCTCACTTGAGTGGTCCCACCCTGTCTTCCTCTTGATGAATGTCTGAAATGCCTTGTGATTCACCTCATTCATGACTGCCAATGACTTATCATTGAACATCCCGGATTTTCCAATTTCCTCCAGATGGATCCACAGGGAAACGTCTGCTTTTTTTTTTTCTATAGACTGTCTATCCTTGGAGCTCCTCCAGTATTTTGTGTGATTTTGTCCTGGATTTCAAGCATCTGCAATTTCCTCCTGTTTGTCCTTTCTGGTTTCTTTTTACTGCTCATGTGTTTCTTTGGATCTGAACTTGGGAAACCATACATAATTCACCTTATTTTCCTTGAGTAAATTCATTAAATCGCCTGACGTCTATCTTACCATCCCCTTCCTTCCTTCTATCAGGGACTGAACATACCTGTACCAAGTGAAATTGCCCTCACTGACACCTATCTGATGGTGAAATAACTTGATAGATAGGGTGTAGCAAGGATGTTTCCTCTGGTGCCAGAGACCAAAGACACAAGACACAGCCTCAGAATACAGGAAGCGTTTAGTGAGGAGAAACTTATTCAAACAACAACTGGTGGAACTGTGTAATTCTTTGCCACTGGCAGCTGTCGAGACATTATGTATATTGAAGGCAAACGTTGATAGGTTCCTGACTGGTTAGGGCATGAAGAGAAACGCGGAGAAACAAGGACCTGAGAGATTAGTGGAAAATTGTGTCAGTCATGGTGCAATGGTAGAGCAGGCTCAATGGGCCAAACTGCCTAATTCTGCTCCGATATTGTATGGCCTCATAAACAGACGCATAGATGAACAGAGAGCAGAGGACGCTGAGACAAAACAGCACTATTAGACCATTCGCGACCATCGCGCCTGCTACAGCTTTCTATCAAGGGTCTTTTCAATATTATCCTTCTGTCTTCTGAACTTCACTTTGAAGCTCCACATTAAATTTATCCAAATACATGGCCTCCTCTGCCGTCAGGGTAGGTCAATTCCTGATATTAGCCACTCTCTAGCTGTTGAAATTTCAGCTCATATCTGATCTAAATGGACCAGCCTGCTCTGAGGTCGTGCCCCCTGTTCCCAGACTCCTCCACATCCACTCTATCTTGGTCCTTTTAATATTCGATAGATTTCAATGAGCTACCCCCAACTCACGTCATTTTTGTAATCTCCAGCGAACACAGGCGCAGATCCTGAATCGTTAAATTATCAATTCCCGGAGTCATTATCGTGATCCTCCACTGGGCCCACTAAAATGCCATATGAACTGTTTTGGAAGGGGTGCGTGTTGAAGGAAGTGACGTGGGTGGCTGTACAAAGTTCATTGCTCTGAACATTGACATAGCATACGACAATCTATTGATATGGCCATGAAGAAAAACCTCAGTTAGAATATCCGAGATTTACCTGGACAGTTCCTCACAGCGATTTCGCAGATAGACCAAGATGTGTAATTGATTCAGCTGCTAGCCAAATCAAAAGTGTAGTCGAATCGGCATATATATCAGGGGGAGATTGAAAATCTCTCTGAATTGATCCACACAACATCTTCTCGCTCGAAGCCAGCAGAACCGAAGATCCAACAGCCGATTTTCGTTAGGGGATCAGAGGTGGCAAGGGGTGGTAAACGTAAATTCCTGACCGTTATCGCATCGGAGGGTCCGTTCTGGGACAATCGCGGATGTCATTACGAAGAAGGAAAGACAACACCTCTACTGTCTGACAACACGTTTTCATGGCCTGTAAATCATTCAGAAAACTCTATCCATGCACTGTCAAGAGGATGATGATTGATTACGTCACGTCCTGTTAACGATAAACCTGTGCACAGGAACAGAAAAACCTCGAGCCCAGTCCATCACGGTAACAGCCTTCCCCACCATTGAGCTAATCTTCAAGGAGCGTAACCTGAAGAATGCTGCATCGATTATCAAGGACCTCCACCATCCAGGAAATGCGCTCTTCTCGCTGCTGTCATCGGGAAGGAGGGAAGGGAGCAGCATTTCCCACACAACAGCTTTGCACGCAGTTGTTACCCAACAACCAATGGGCTCATGAAACAGACTGAATAACCTCATTAACTTAAATTCTGAAATGCTTCCACAAGCTATTGACTCGCTTTCGAGGACTCTACAACTCATGTTCTCGGTGTTAGTTTTTGTCTGTCCACCAATCTACCTCTCTATCTATCCATCCATTCATTTGTTCTTCATTCGTATATTTTTGTTTGCACAGTTTGTCATCTATTGCACATTGGTTATCTGCATAGTATCATTGTCGCACAGCACGACGATGTTTCAATTGCTCTTATCTGTTGTGCTTTGGATGCCAGTAAGAAAAGTAACCTCAAGGCAGCATTTAGTAACATAACAGAGTTTGATAATAATATTAATTTGACTTATACGAGACCGCATGATCAGTGACCCGATTGACAGAGAGCTGGAGAGTTCGGAATTCACCGTTGACCATGTTGATAGATTGGACATTGATGTAACACGGGGAGAGAAAGCAGCACAATGGGAAGATCACGTGGTCGAGAGAAATCGTGGCAGTCTGTTCTCTCCTGAGAAGAATAGACTGGAGTCTGGGGCAGGAGACGGGAGGCTGTGCTCTTCAATCATCCAGCCTATACGTGATTTGCAGAAGGGCTTCAGTAAGTTCTAAAGGTAAATGACTCAGGCAAAAGAAAAACAACTGTAAAAAAACGAGACATGCGAATAAAATATTTAGATAGTCAAAAAGAAATTATTTTAAAGATGAAAATTTCGTGAATAAAAAACCCTTCTAAGCAAAAGAAGTGAGAAAAAAAATTGCGGGCAGCCTGCTGGGTTAGTGTAGAAGATTGATTGCTATCCAATTAGAATGGCAGATTTATGGAGAGTTTTCCGCGGCGAGGGTATTTTTATTACGAGGTCCATTTTCTTGCTCGGATGTTCAATGTGTTGTTAATAGAATTATAACCATGGCAGAATCGATGAAAAACCATACGCACTTTGGCGTTCAACCGGTAAGAGTAAAAACAGCAGCTCGGAACTTTCAGACTATCCCGCTGATGTTTCAAATGCGGCCCTCTGGAAATGTCCATAAATATTACAGCGTAGGTTCTTTTCTGATTGGACGGCGCTGATCAGTGGTGTTGGGACCGCTTCTTATCCCGTTGTGCGTCGATGATTTGAATGAAGGGTTTGATTGTTTTGTGACAGAATTTGAAGACCCTTTGAAGATAGATGGAAGGGCAGGTAGTGCTAAGGAAGCAGGGTGCTTTCAGAAGGAATGGGACAGACTAGAATAATAGGCAAATAATTTGCAGAAAGAATATAATGTAGCGAAGTGCCCAGTCTTACTCTTGGGCAGACGAAATAAAGGCGTGGACTATTTTAACAATGGGGAGAACATTGAAGAAAGCAGAGGTGCTGAGGTCCTTGAGAGGATTTCCGACAGGAACATATGTAGAAAAGTGAGGAACACCAATACAATGTCAGCATCCATCTGCAGATGACAGGAATATGAAGGGCACTCTTTAGCAACCTATTAATCTGTATACTCTTCCTGATTCCGGCATGACAAGCACGTGGTACGGGTAGCAATCCCTAGATCACAACCCTGCCCGTCCTGCCCTTTAACTTTGCTCTTAACACATTAAATGCTTGTTAGGAACATCGTTACTCATGTCATTAGCACCTACAGAGACCACGACATCTAGCTGTCCACCCTCCCACTTAAGAATGCTGCAAACTGGATCCGAGATATCCACGATGTTGTCGCCGACAGAACCTCCTGTCTGCACCACTAACTAACGAATATCCTATCACCACAGAGTGCCTTCCCCATCCCCCCACACACACTGCCCACTTCCCTTCTTAGTCACAGCGGCAAACTGAGTGTCAGAGACCCGAGCACTGTGACTGAACTCTGTTAGGGCGCTGGAGCAGGGATCCAATAGCAGACCCTGCACTATGCACACAGTGATAATTATTGAGTCACAGATCACGATGTGCGAAGAAAGCCGGCGTCAAAGTTCAGGCAGTGGACAATACATGAAGACAGAGAAATCCTAAAACCAGAATCGGATAACGGGCAGAGTCGATATTCGGAGGGGCAGAGTACAGATACGAATGCTGGAAAGGCACAGGAAAATTCAATGGCACAATCTGGCAACCAACAGGCGAGAACACAGGACTGAAATACACATAGTAATAAACAGAGAGGGGCAGATGATAGGTGGAACAAAATGAGAGAGAAGTGGCAGCAAAATAGGTCATAATGCGAAACAGGTGAGAGACGAAGTACTCAGTAATACTGGGGTCAGAGTAGAGTACGATCGGGTTCAGAAGCACATGGGGCATGGAACGAAACAAGAGCACTTGGCAATAACAAGGCAAAGACTGACGGCTTGGGTGAAAATACACACAAAATAGACAAAGTTGAATTAGAGGTATTGGCACACAGTCAGCCGTTTCTCCTTCCTGACTGTCATCCTGTCTCCTCTGTCCTGCACCTGGGGTTTTACTGCCTCTCTAAATGTCCTGTCTATCAGTATTTCAGCCTCCCGAATGATCCAAAGTTCGTCCATTTCCAGCTGCACCTCTGAACCCGGATTTTTAGATGCTGCAGCTGACCGCACCGCTCTCAGCTGTAATCGTCAGAGACACTGCAGGTGTGCATGCCTTCCCGCTTCTCGCAAAGGAGCATTAAACTATCCTGCCTGGCATCTCTGGTATCCTATCTGAGCAGATATAAGGAAGGGAAGGTCCCACGTTCTACCCTTTTCATTGGTACGTACGTGAGCCACGGCGTCTGCCTTTTCACCCTGCCACTTATGAATATTTAGTGCGATCAAAGATATTGTGGACGTTCTTTTCCAGTGACCCTCCTGCTGCTCCCATTAATAATGATTCCTCCATCACCAGATACATAGATAGATAGATAGATAGATAGATGGATAGATACTTTATTCATCCCCATGGGGAAATTCAACTTTTTTCCAATGTCCCATACACTTGTTGTAGCAAAACTAATTACATACAATACTTAACTCAGTAAAAAAAAATATGATATGCATCTAAATCACTATCTCAAAAAGCATTAATAATAGCTTTTAAAAAGTTCTTAAGTCCTGGCGGTAGAATTGTAAAGCCTAATGGCATTGGGGAGTATTGACCTCTTCATCCTGTCTGAGGAGCATTGCATCGATAGTAACCTGTCGCTGAAACTGCTTCTCTGTCTCTGGATGGTGCTATGTAGAGGATGTTCAGAGTTATCCATAATTGACCGTAGCCTACTCAGCGCCCTTCGCTCAGCTACCGATGTTAAACTCTCCAGTACTTTGCCCACGACAGAGCCCGCCTTCCTTACCAGCTTATTAAGACGTGAGGCGTCCCTCTTCTTAATGCTTCCTCCCCAACACGCCACCACAAAGAAGAGGGCGCTCTCCACAACTGACCTATAGAACATCTTCAGCATCTCACTACAGACATTGAATGACGCCAACCTTCTTAGGAAGTACAGTCGACTCTGTGCCTTCCTGCACAAGGCATCTGTGTTGGCAGTCCAGTCTAGCTTCTCGTCTAACTGTACTCCCAGATACTTGTAGGTCTTAACCTGCTCCACACATTCTCCATTAATGATCACTGGCTCCATATGAGGCCTAGATCTCCTAAAGTCCACCACCATCTCCTTGGTCTTGGTGATATGGAGACGCAGGTAGTTTGAGTTGCACCATATCACAAAGTCCTGTATCAGTTTCCTATACTCCTCCTCCTGTCCATTCCTGACACATCTCACTATGGCCGTGTCATCAGCGAACTTCTGCACATGGCAGGACTCCGAGTTATATTGGAAGTCTGATATGTACAGTGTGAACAGGACCGGAGAGAGTACGGTTCCCTGCGGCGCCCCTGTGCTGCTGACCACCGTGTCAGACCTACAGTCTCCCAACCAGTCAGAGACACTACAGGTCTGCATGCCTTCCCGCTTCTCGCAAAGGAGGATTAAACTATCCTGCCTGGCATCTCTGGTATCCTATCTGAGCAGATATAAGGAAGGGAAGGTCCCTCGTCCTACCCTTTTCATTGGTACGTACGTGAGCCACGGCGTCTGCCTTTTCACCCTGCCACTTATGAATATTTAGTGCGATCAAAGATATTCTGGACGTTCTTTTCCAGAGACCCTCCTGCTGCTCCCCTTAATAATGATTCCTCCATCACCAGATTGTGCTTTACACCTCCCCCCTGCTCCCACACCACATTCCCTTCTTTGAGCTGTGAGCTTTCAATGCTGCAAATGCGCATGCTCCATTATCAGTGACTCGCAATTGTCTGCAGCTACCTGCATATGGATTTCAATAAGTTTCTCATTGTTCTGCCCTCTTACAAATACGACACGCATCGGTGAACAGCCGACTACTGGGTTTATTAGGTACACTTCAAAAGTGCATTTGTATCGCTTCTCTGAAATCTGAAAATAAAGGTTTAACTGCACCTGTCATTCAGTAGAACTTAATGAGACGTCACCGCGGAGTTGTGGCTGCTGGTTGCCTGGTCTATTAATATGTCTCCCTCACAACGACAGATTCAGTTCGAGACGCCAGTCTACGCTGTTAGAGACGAGCGAGTTTCAGATAGAGAGAGGACAGAGGCAGAATCGGGAACGGGAATCTGGAATTTCCGAGCAATGGATCGTAATCTGCAAAAATGTTTCGCGGAATTCTGCGGGAATCGCGAAGTATATTTTCGGGGCGTTTCAGTATCTTGTTGAAAATTATGAAAAGACGACGTTGGATTCTCGAATTAAGTATGCTCTTTGGACCTTCCAACTGATTTACTACCCTTTACCCGCCATTGTAGCTGTTCCTGGTAATCTCCTCGTCTCTTCCACTTGATTATCGTTGAAATAAGTAAGTCAGCTTCTCTTTCTTACCACTCCTCTAACGACCCGCTAATTGCATAGCGGTATCACTTCCGCAAACTTCGGCTGAGTGTATTTGATCAGGTATCCCATGCAAGGCTTATTGAGAATATAAGGGGGAATAATCTGCGTGGAGGGCGGTGCCTCAGGGATCTGTTGTGGGACCACTGCTGTTTGTGAATTTTATTATTGACCTTGATGAATAAGTCGGGGGATGGATTAGTAAATTTACTGATGTCACAAATGTTCGGGGTGTTGTGGATAGTTTGGAGGGTGGTCAGAGGTGACAGTGCAACATAGATAGGAAGCAAAACTGCGCTGAAAAGTGGCAGTTGGAGTTCAACCCAGACAAATGTGTCGTTGATAATTTTGGTTGGACAAATATTTTGGCAGAATATAGTCTCAATAGAAAAACGTATGACTGTGTGAAATTTGAGAGGGATCTTGTCGTCCGAGTGTTTGACACTTTAAAAGCTGCTCTTCAGGTTGACTCTGCGGTTAAGAATGTCATACGGTGTATTGGCCATCATCAATTGCGGAACTGAGTTTAAGAACCGAGCGGTAATGTTGTAGATATATAGGACTCTGTTCAGACCACACCTGGAGTACTGTGCTCTGTTCTACTTGCCTCACTACAGGAATTATGGGAAAAAAATAGAAAGCGTGTAGAGGCGATTTACAAGGATGTTGCCTGGATTGGGAATGAGAATAGGTTGTCTGAACTCAAATTTTTTATTTCACCTCGGAGCGACGGAGGATTAGAGGTGTATAAGATGACGAGAGGCATTAATCGTGTGGATAGTCAGAGGCTTTTTCTCAGGGCTGAAACGGCTGGCACGAGAGGACACAATTTTAATATTTGGAATTAAGTACAGAGGAGCTGTCGGGTAGGTATTTTAACCAGAGAGTGGTGAGTGCGTGGAATGGGCTGCCGGCAACAGTAGGGGAGGCGGATACGATAGGGTCCTTGAAGAGTCTCCTGTGTTGATACATGGAACTAATAAAAACAGAGGGCTATGCGTAACCCTGGGTAATTTCTAAGGGAAGGACATTTTCGATACAGCATTCGGGCCAGTGTTGTGCTGCCGGTTTTCTATGTTTCGATGCATTGCGGAATTTCTCTTCCCAGCGTTGGTGCCCTCGGTGTCCCGATTAATTCTCTGTCAGGCAGATATTATCTCTGCCTACTCTCCTGTCAATCCTCACACCATGGTGACCTCCCATGCACCTTCATTCCAAGAGAAGCAAATCTGAGCACACACAAACTCTCCTCACAGGGAATGCTCTCCAATCCAGTCAGCATTCTGATACATTTCCTATGCACCCGCTGTGAAACCCACATGCCCTTCCTGTAGTGAGGTGACCAGAACGTCTGCTCTTTCTGAATTTCATAGTGATGAGTCCATTTAGGTTAGAGTAGGATTAATCAGCTTTGCAGAAGATTGTATGTGTGTGCAGCATCGATGAATCAATCAATTAATTAATTAGTTAAATAAATAAACAAATAAACAAATAAATAAATAAATAAATAAATAAATAAACAAACAAACAAATAAATAAATAAATAAATAGATGGATAAATAAATAAATAGATAAATAAATAAATGAATAAATAGCTATATAGATAAATAAATAGCTCCAGCCTCTCAGCTGTTGAAGGGGTCACATCGGGCGTCATCACTGCCATGATTTATGCCGTCACAAAGAATGCTAAGGAAACTGAGAGCCTGCTGAGGGATATGGATAGGTTAAGCTAATTCACTAGCGTCTGGCCGATAGAGTACAATGTTGGTAAATTCTAGGTCACCCACATGGGAAGCACAAATGGAAGAACAGAATCTTATTTAAGTGGTAAACGGTTGCTGTATGCTGCTGTGCGGAGGGACTTTGGAGTGATTGTGCTTGAATCACAAAAGGTTGGTTTGCAGGTGCAGCAGGCTCTCAGGAAGTCAAATGGAACGTTGGTCTTCGTTGCCAGAGGAATTGAAATTAACAACAAGCGGTCTGCAGAAGCTACTGGTGAGGCGGTGTCTGGAGTGCAGTGTAATTCTGGTCTCCTACTTGAGGAAGGATCAACTGGATTTGTAGGCGGTTCACCAGTTGATTGCACAGATGAGGTGGTTCGACGATGAGGAGTAATTGACTCGCCTGGGCTCGTACTCGTTGGAATTCAGAAGTGTGAGAGAAAATCGTACAGAAACATTTAAAATTATTAAAGGGTTAGATAAAACAAAAGTAGGAAAGTTCTTTCACTGGGAGGTAAGACAATAATTCAGGGAAATAGCCTGAAGATTCTGGGTTATAAATTCGGGACGGAGATGAGGAGGCACTGTTTTTTCCCCGAAACAGGTGAATCCGTGGACTTCTCTGCACAATGACGCAATAAAGGTTTGCTCATTACATATATTTAAGACAAGTTGGCATTGTTGATGGTATAGTAGAAGAACTAACGGCACTGAGGAAAAGGCAGGTATACGGCGATGAGTCCGTGGACAGATCAGCCATGATCATCTTCACTGTCGGAGCATGCCAGACCGAACAGATGGACTATTCCTGCTCCTATTGCTATTATTCTCACAGGTTTGCAGTGGAGAGGAGTTTGAATTTCCGTTACCGTGACACCTGGTACATTAATCATTTCATTATTCTCTTAACCCTTTCTGTTTGCAACTCCTTCTGGCGCGAATAATCTGAGCACATTCCAGCCATCGGTTGATATCACTGCTTCGCTGAATTCGGCCATTTGATGACACAGCCTTCTACGTCATTCCATCAAAGATGATTTATCATCCCTCCCAACCACATTCTGGAGCCTTCTCCCCGTATCCATTGAGGCCCCGACGAATCAAGAGCCGATAAATCCCCGCTACAAATCGTTCCAATGAACTGGCCAGCATAGCCGTCCGTGCCGATGAATTCCACACATTCACCAGCCTCATTCTTTCGGAATTGCTCCCCATCTCTGTTCCAAAGAGCTAACGATGAAAAGAATTGCAATTTGAGAGTGTTTCCATCCAAGGGTCTGTTAATGGTCTTTTCTTCCCTCCGCACAGTTAACGTGGTGACAATCGCCATACTGTCGCGGGGAAAGTGCGGTCTCTCCAAAGGCGTCACGAGGTACCTGGTTGCCGTGGTAACAGCGGATCAGCTGGTCGTTCTCTTCGATCTGGTATTGAGCAAGATTCCGATGAGTTACATGCCATCGGAGGTTTTCGTCTGGTCTTTTCGGTTTCCGGTCTGTCATATCCTCGCCGTCGTGTTCTACGCCGCCACGGACTGTTCTGTCTGGTTCACTGTCAGTTTCACCATTGATCGATTTGTCGCCATTTCTTCTCCGAAGTTGAAACGAAAATACTGCACCGGGAGAGCGGCGGCTCTGCTTCTGGGGACAGTGACTCTGCTGAGCTGCGTAAAGAACATTTTCTGGAACTTTTTGCTCGATGGGACATATTCGGTGCTAGTTTCGTCCTTGCTCTGTTTCAGTTCTTATCGTTTTTCCCGATCTCTGGAGACAACTTTTATTGTGATTCATTTCTTCCTCAGCCCAATATTCCCCTTTGTCCTCATTCTGCTGCTCAACGGTTTAACCATCAGACACGTCTTAGTAGCCAGTCGAGCCTGGAGGAGACTCCGTGGTTCGCGCGATGGCGAGGCGCCCGCCAACCCGGAGATGAAGAACCGCAGGCAATCCCTCATGCTACTGCTGGTGATGTCGGGGAATTTCATCCTACTGTGGACGATGTTGACCGTGTATTCCATATGGGATAGCCTGTATTTTTACATCCACGTGATACCCCCTGAATCTCTGCGGGAGCTGGGCTACATGCTGCTACTGCTGAGCTGCTGCACCAACACGGCCCTTTCCGCCGTGGTCCAGGCCAGATTCAGGGTGCAGCTGAAGGAGACGGTGAAATCGCCCTTACGTCTCATGGCAAAGTTGACTCGCTATTGACATTACCGCATGAATTTTCAGTGAGGCTTCTCCCATACCGTTCACATTATCCATTTCGTCTGAGGGGTTAATTGGTTTTTGTAAATCGAAGGGTCGCTGGGACCGTGAAGCTTTGTACCTGCCAAGAGCCGACGGTTGGGAACCGACTGGAAGTAAGACGTGTGAGCCGACCTGTGCCGGTAGGCTGATGCATAAGACCGAGCTGTATTGGATAGCACGGATACAAACTTGTCCTGGACGTAGAGGACAAAGGTTAGTGGTGGAGGGCAGCCATTTTGCATGTGACAAGTGTTGGAGATGTTCTGGTGTTTAACTTGGATAAAAATGGGATGACTCATAAATATGCTTGCAGCAACACAAAACGTGATGGAGTTGTGGATGCAGAAGGACCTTGGTAAAAGGGAAGACGGGTTGAAAGTGTGGTCATGAAGTAATAACTATTTTTTTTAAAGTAATGCGACAGTTCGGTCTCTGTTATTTGGAAAATAGAGGAACACCGGAATATCTCGTCGACAGGTAACTTAATGACTCGGACCCCTCTGTTGTTTGATGCTGTCTGCAACAATAAAATAAAAACAGATTCGTATGGCGCCTGAAGCTGGCAGTCGGCAATGCAGAGATTTCAATGTTGTCACACAGAAATCGCATTTTAATCACAACGGAGAAATAACAGTCCACAGGTAATGTTCGGCAGTGAGTTGTTCCGGGGATTCTGATATGCATAAATGATTCGGATGTATACAAATTATCTGACTAATAATCTTGCCTCGCCACAAAAATACATTTACTTTGAGACAGACACAAATTAACGGAGGATCTTCGGGCGGTATATTCAAATGAACTCTAAAGAACAAGACCTTTACACAGAGAGTAGTGGGTGCATGGGATGCATTTCATACTGTGGTGGTTGAGGCACAAGGAGGAGTGACCTTGAAGGAAAGCTGAGAGAGACATGTGCCTATGACGAAAATTGAAGGACATGGTCATCATGCAGGCAGGGAGAATTAGTTAGCGATTATATTACCAGTTTAACTTGTTGAGCACGACTGTTGAGGACGACAGGACTGTTCTGGTGCTGTAAAGATCCAATGAAGCGAATGAACAACTCGCATTTTGGAGTCTCTTTTTCTGGATTGGAAAGGGCGAGGCGCCGGCTGAGGAGATGATGTGGCAGATTACCTACTGACCTGGGGAATATGAAAGTGCTGAGCGCCTTAGGGGCGAGCGGGGTTATGTAACACGCTGTGCGGTGATGGGTGTGAGAGGGAAGGGAACGGAGGAGGGGGAACGTCAGGAGACTTGATAGTGGATGAATGCAAGTAAGGAGGTCCTCCCAGTGGAGAAGATGGGTAAGTGAACTGGACAGAAGAGACGAGAGAGGAACCAGAAAAGAGGATGGAATAGGAAAAACTAGTGAACTGGGACAAATAAGCTGTTGCTGGGGACGTGGAAGCTCATACCCTCAGGTAAGAAACTACCCGGACAGAATATGAGCTGTTCCACAAGAGGTATCCTTCCAGCAACACCGACTGTACGTCCGGCTCGTTCAAAGGGCTAGTTTTCCCCATGTGTCTCTCCACAGTCTAAAGAGCTACCCGGTACGTAAATTGTTTTTTGTGTTTTGTTCCCTTTTTGATTAGGGTGAAATCGCATTCCCTGATTTTGTTGGGGCGGCGCTCTAGCTGGAAATATGATAAATAGTTCAAGAATAAACTCTCAGAATGTGAATGGGAAGATTGAGTAGATTTGCAGAACAGAGGGCATTTCTAACTATTGCGCTGGACTGTGCCGAAGGAATCGCAGAAACGTTCCCCGAATCTCAATCGGATCTCACCGAAGAGGTGGAGGCCGCACTGAACTGGCAACACCGGGTACAGCAGGCGAAACCGGCAGACTGGCAGGTGAAGTGTCACCTCAACAGAAAGGCCGGTTTGGCACCGGGAACATCGGTGCTGGAGACTCTGTGCGGGCCGGCACAACACTGGTCCCGCTTGCAGGGTTAGGCGCCAGGAGGGAGATCAATGAGGAGTCATTTAAAGCTGCCGGAGAGGCATCCGAACCCATAATGTGGTCATGGTTATAAAACCAGGGTATGGGTTCCTGTACCGGCTGCGAGAAGAATATGTTTTTATATACATTGAATGCAGTCCAGTCCATCACGGGTAAAAGCCTCCTCATTATTGACTACATCTATAAGGAACACAGTAGCAGCAAAGCAATAGAACCATAGAACTATAGAACATTACAGCACAGAAACAAGCCTGTTGGCCCTTCGTGGCTGTGACGACCCATTTTTCAGCCTAGTCCCACTGAACTGCACCCGGACCATATCCTTTCATACACATCTGATATATGCACCTGTCCAAATTTTTCATAAATGTTAAACGAAAGCCCGCATTTACCGCTTCATCCTGCAGATCATTCCACAGTCCCACCACTATCTGTGTGAAGAACCCCCCCAAACCCCTAATGTTTTTTAAACCTTCCCCCCTGCACCTTTATACCATGCCGTCTGTTTTATTATCTCCCCTAGCCTCAATGGAAAAAGCCTGTTTGCATTCACTCTATCAGTACCCATCATAACTTTATACATACCTCGATCAAATCTCCCCACATTCATCTGCGCTCCAGGGAATAAAGTCTTAGTCTATTCAACCTTTCTCTGTAACCCAGTTGCTCATGTCCCGACTACATCCTTATAAACCTTCTCTACCCTCTTCCAACCTTATTAATATCCGTCCTGTAATTCGGTGACCACAACTTCACGCAATACTTCCAATCCGGCCTCACCAATGCCTTATACAACCTCACCGTAACATTCCAACTCGTATACTCAGTATTTTGATTTCTAATGGCCAATGTACCAAAAGCTCTCTTTGCTACCTTATCTACCTTTGACCCCACCTTTAGGGAATTTTGTATCTGAATTCCCAAATCCCTCTGTTCTAATGCACACCTCAGTGCCCTGGCATTTACCTTGTATGTTCTACCTTGGTTTGTCCTTCCAAACTGCAATACCTCACACTTGTCTGTATTAAATTCCACCTGCCATTAATCAGCCCATTTTGCAGCTGATCCAAATCCCTCTGCAAGCTTTGAAAACCTTCCTCACTGACCACCACGCCTCCGATTTTTGAATCATCGGCAATTTTGCTGATTCTATTTACCACATTATCATCCAGATCATTGATGTGGTTACCAAATAACAAGGAATCAGCCTTTATCGCGGTGGCACACCACTTGTCACCGCCATCGACTCAGACAGCCAATCCTCCACTACCACTCTCTGACTTCTCCCATTGAGTCAACTTCTAATCCAATTGAGTACCTCAGCATGTATACATAGCGACTGACTCTTCCGAACAAAACTCCCATGCGGGAGCTTGTCAAAGGCCTTACTGAAGTTCATGCAGAAAACATCCACTCTCTTCCCTACATCCACTTTCCTGGTAACCTCGTCGAAAAATCTAATAGATTTGTTAAATATTACCTACCACGCACGAAGCCGTGTTGACACTCCCTAGTAAGTCCCTGCCTATCCAAATTATTTGTAGATACTATCTCTCAGTACTCCTTCCAACAATTTACCTACGACCGACGTCAAACTTACAGGCCTATAATTTCCCGGATTACTTTTAGAGTTTTTTTTTTAAAAATGGAACAACATGAGCTATCCTCCAATCCTCTGGCGACCCACCCGTAGATGCCGTCATTTTAAATATATCTAATGCCCCTGCAATGTCACCATTAATCTCTTTCATGGTCCGAGGGAATACCCTGTCAGGTCTTAGGGATTTATGTATTCTCATTTGCTTCAAGATAGCAAACAGCTCCTCCTCTTCAATCTGTATAGGTTCCACGAACTCAATACTTGTTTGCCTTGTTTCTATTGACTCCATGCCAGTTTCCTTTGTAATTACAGACGCAAAGTAAACATTTAAGATCTCTCCCATTTCTTGTCTTTTGATGCATACCCGACCACTCTGAACTTCAAGATGAACAATTTAATCCCTTACTATCCTTTCGCTCTTTATGACTGTCAAATCAAAGTCATGTCTTCTTTTAGCCCTCCTGATTTCTTTCGTAAGTATTTTCTTGCACTTTTTATACTCCTCAAGTACCTAATTTTCTCACTGTTACCTATACATGTCATAAATCTCTCTCTTATTCTTTACCATATTTCCAATATCTCCAGAGAGCCAATTATACTTATTCTTATTCACTTTGCCTTAATCCTGGCAGGAACATACAAACTTTGTAATCTCAAATTTTCTCTTTTGAAATCCTCCCAACTACCAACGACCTCCTTGCCAGAGAACAACATGTCCCCATCCACTCTTTTAGATCCTATCTCATTTCGTTAAATTGGACATTTTTCCAGTTGAGAACCTCAACCCGATTACCAGATCTATCTTTATCCATGATCAAGTTGAAACTAATGGTATTATGATCACTGGAACCAAAGTGTTCCCCTGCACATACATCCATCGCCTGTCCTATCTAGTTTCAAATAGGAGATCTAATACTGCGTCCTCTGTAGTCGGAGTCCCAATCAATACGTGGAAATTTAAAGTCCCATACAATCACTACTTTATGTTTCCTGCAGTTGTCTGCTATATCTCTGCAGATTTGCTCGTCCGATTCTCACGAACTATTGGGTGGTCTACAATACAATCCCGTTAATGCGGTGATATCATTCCTGTTTCTGAGATCCACCCATGTGGCCTCGATAGACAAACCATCTAATCTCTCTTCCCTGAGCACTGCTGTATCGTTTTCCCTGACTAGCAATGCCACCACCCCCCAACCAACCCTTCAGCCTTCTGTCGCTATCACGGCTAAAACATCGGAACCCTGGAACATTAAGCTGCCAGTCCTGCCCCTCCTGTCGCCAACTTTCACTGATGCCTCCAATGTCATAATTCCACGTGTCAATCCATGCCCTCAGCTCGTCAGCTTTCCCCACAATACTTCTCGCATTGTAATAGACACACCACAGAAGGTAATTACAACCACACACACACACACACCTTCTGTTTTTGACTTTGCATGAAAATTTAACCTCAATTATTTTCACCCCCGCTCCACTATCTACTCTGATGCTCTGATTCCCATCCCCCTGCAAATCTAGTTTACCCCCCCCCCCATAGTACTAACAAACCTCCCTGAAAGGATATTGGTCCCCCAGTATTTCAGTTGTGACCCGTCTCTCTTGTAAAGGTTGCACTTGCCACAGAAGAGGTAAAAATGATCCTGAAATCTGAAACCTTACACCCTACACCAGTTCCTCAGCCACGTGTCCATCCTCCAGAGCATCCTATTCTTACCCACTCTGGCACGTGGCACAGGTAGAAATCCTGAGATTACCACCGTCGAGGCCCTGTTTTTTTTTTTTTAGAAATTCCTACCAATCTCTCTTTCCTCACTCTTCAGGTCCTCCTCACTCTTTCTTCCTACGTCATTGGTTCCGATGTGTACCATGACATCTAGCTGCTCACCCTCCCATTTCAGAATGCTGTAACGTGATCACAGATATCCCTGACCCTGGCACCCGGCAAGCAACAAACCATTTGGGAGTCTCTCTCGCGACCACAGAACATCCTGTCTCTACCTCTAGCTATCGTGTCCCCTATCACTACCGATCTCCTCTTCTTCCCCACTCCCTTTTGCACTACAGAACCAGACAGGCAGCTATTGATCCGAGCTGCGCAGCTTGTTCCCGATGTATCCCAACAGTATCCAAATCGGTATACTTGCTGTTGAGCGGAACGGCCACAAGGGGATGTCGCTCTGTCTGCCTTCCCCTTTCCTCGCCTGACGGTAAGCCTGTGCGCTGTGCGCTGCTCCTTTGGCGTAGCTACCTCCCTGTAGCTACTATCTATAAACTTCTCATTCTGCCGAATGATCCGGAGGTCATCCAGTTCCTGCTCCAGTTCCCTAACGCGGTTTGTTAGGCGTTGCAGCCGAATACAGATCTTGCAGGTATCGTTGTCAGGGTCACAGTAGGTCTCCCTGATTTCCCACATCCTGCAAGAGGAGCATTCCAACAAACTACCTGACATTGTTTATACTCTAAACAAACAAATCAAAACTTTCCGGAACTTACCTTTGCCTCTGCCTGTTCACACCGAAGCTTGTTGTGCCAAAGCCGTCCTACTCTGACTCAGTCCACTCCGACTATTGTCAATAATAATTTTTTCGACTTTGCGAATATGAGAGTGAGGTTGTTGTTGTGGATCTATTCAGTCAGATTTTCACTCTCCCTCCGGTTTGCCGATTCGAAACCACTTGTGATTGAGAATAACATCAGCAAGTTTGCTGATGATACTAAGCTGGGTGGCAGTGTGACATGTGATGAGGATGTTAGGAGTATTCAGGGTGACTTGGATAGGCTGAGTGAGTGGGCAGATACTTGGCAGATGACCTTTAATGTGAATAAGTATGAGGCTATCCACATTGGGAGTAAGAACAGGAAGGCAGATTATTATCTGAACGGTGTAAAGTTAGATAAGGGAGAAATACATAGAGATCTAGGAGTCCTTGTTCGTCAGCCACTGAAGGTGAATGAGCAAGTGCAGCAGGCAGTGAATAAGACTAATGGAATGGTGGCCTTTATTACAAAGGGATTTGAGGACAAGAGCAAGGAAATTCTCTTACATTTGTACAGGGCCCTGGTGAGACAACACCTGGAGTGTTGTGTACAGTTTTGGTCACCAGGGTAAAGGAAGGACATCCTGGCTGTAGAGGAAGTGCAGCATACATTCACAAGGATAATTCCTGGGATGTCAGGACTGTCTTACGCAGAGAGGTTAGAGAGACTGGGCTTGTAAACGCTGGAATTAAGGAGATTGAGAGAGGATCTGATTACAACATATACGATTATTAAGTGATTGGACAAGATAGAGGCAGGAAATATGTTCCAGATGCTGGGAGAGCCCAGTACCAGAGGGCATGGTTTGAGAATAAGGGGTAGGCCATTTAGGACCGAGTTAAGGAAAAACTTCTTCTCCCAGAGAGCTGTGGGTGTCTGGAATGCACTGCCTCGGAAGGCCGTGGAGGCCAATTCTCTGGATGCTTTCAAGAAGGTGCTAGATAGGTATCTTATGGACAGGGGAATGAAGGAATATGGGGACAAGGCAGGAACCGGGTACTGATAGTTGATGATCAGCCATGATCTCAGAATGGTGTTGCAGGCTCGAAGGACCGAATGGTCTACTTCTGCACCTATTGTCTATTGTCTATTAGGCTCACAGCAGATTCAATAACCCATTCGGTTCTATTTGTGACGTTGCTGTGAGGAACCGGCCAGGTAAATCTCAAATATTGTATCTGATACTTTTAAACATTTCATGGCCATTCCAGCAGATTGTCGTAGGCTCTGACAATGTTCAGAGCAATCCACCATTTCATCATGACTGATCCAATTTTCCACTAATCTCTCAGGTTCTGCTTTCTCCCCGTATCTCTTCATGCCCTGACCAATCAGGAACCTATCAAAATCTGCCTTGAATTTACATAATGGTCTTGACAGTTGCCTGTGGCGATTTGATGAATTTACTCAAGGGATAAAGGGGAAAAATGTAAATCCTCGCAAGTTCGGGGCGAACGAGACACGAGGAGTGAAAAGAAGCCAGAAAAGAACTAAAGGATGAGAAACACGAGGAAATTGCAGATGCTGCAATTCCAAGGCAAAACACAGGAAATGCTGGAGGAACTCAGAAGGACAGGCTGTCCCTATTAAAATGAATAAACAGCAGAAATTTTCGCTGGAGACACATCTGCAGGAAATTAGGAAATCTGGGAGGATCAATGAAAAGTAATTGGCAATCAAGACTTCTTCCTCGGCACATGTCTGTCTCAGTATCTCTTCAAAGTCACTGGCCCCAGTGTCTCTACCAGCACATCAGAAAGTGAACCAGAAATCTTGCTCGTTAGAATTCATTTGAAATTTTTTGCCCGAGGATCCTCCGTCACTTTGTATATGTCTCAAAGTAAATTTTGTTATTTGTGTCGTTTGCAAGATTATTATTCAAGTAAGCGGCATGCATCGGAGTCAGTGAAGTATATCACAAACCGGAAAAATGTCACTGTCGAACATTAACTAAAGATTCGCGTCGGCGTTTCGGGGAGGATCCGTACCAATCAGTATCTCAGGAGAAATACTCCAGTGCAAGATGTTATTCCTGACGGAGCAGTGGGGAAAAGCTCTGATGTATCCAGACCAATTGAAGGTATTTATGCTGGAGCCTTACTTCTGAGAGCATCTCACATCTCGTCCCGAACTCAATAAATACATCGACATGCTTTGCTTTCCCTCAGCAATCACCATCCCACCTACCCACTGTACTCAACCCAATTAGACAGATTGGACCATTGCTCCACAAAGTGTCTAAGAATTTCTTTTATTTACCATAAGGCAGTGCGATGACAGTTGCTGCTTGAACTGGACGAACGGCGATTGGGTGACACACACAAAATGCTGGTGGAGCACAGCAGGCCAGGCAGCATCTATAAGGAGAAGCACTGTCACTGCCACTGGGCGAGTGGTTTTGAGCGTGCAAGTTACGGAATTATTCTCAAGGTGACTGACGGATTGCAAAGAACCCTGGATAAAGAGGATCCGATCCACGGTAACCAGTCTTCCCGAACAGTTCAAAATCTGGGGCCCTTGGAACCAAAAACTCTCGCCTGAGGAAACAGATGGAGCGACAACGGGCGTATCTGAGCAGACATTCGAGCCACACAGAATACCGGCAGGGCACAGCGGTCGTATTGCGATTGTGATGTTAAAGCTTCGCATGCAGATAATGGTAGAATCACCCACATGGTGGAACTAATGAGACAATAAATAGAACTCGTAACGATAGCCAACTGGAAGGAGCACAGTGGAGGCAGCTTCGGAACACGTCCCCAATTGTGTATCGTGGGGAGGGCGTTAGCTAATCGGGGTTGTCCACAGCCTCAGTGCATCTGCACATACAACTGACGAAATGGGATTTGTTGCCGCGGAATGGAAAAGCGTCACCGAGGTTTAATGGGGTCCAGACAACGCCGAGTGAACTTTGCCATGAGACTGAAGGGAGATTTCACCGTCTCCTTCAGCTGCACCCTGAACCTGGCCTGGACCACGGCGTAAAGGGCCGTGTTGGTGCAGCAGCTCAGCAGTTGCAGCATGTAGCCCAGCTCCCGCAGGGAAGATGGGAGTTTCAGGTTAATGTAAAATAGCAACATATCCCACACGGAAAACACCGTCAGCAGCGCCCACAGCAGGATGAAATTCCCCGACATCACCAGCAGTAAGAGGAGGGATTGCCTGCGGTTCTTCATCTCCGGGTCGGCGGGCTTCTCGCCATCGCGCGAACCACAGAGTCTCCTCCGGGCTCGGCTGGCCACTAAGACGTGTCTGATGGTTAAACTGTTGAGCAGCAGAATGAGGACAAAGGGGAATATTGGTGTGAGTAAGAAATGAAACACAATAAATGTTGTCTCCAGAGATAGGGGAAAACGATAAGAACTGAAACAGAGCAAGGACGAAACTAGCATCGAACATGTCCCATGGAGCAAAAAGTACCAGAAAATGTTCTTTACGCAGCTCAGCAGAGTCACTGTCCCCAGAACCAGAGCCGCCGCTCTCCCGGTGCAGTATTTTCGTTTCAGCTTCGGAGAACAAATAGAGACAAATCGATCAAAGGTGAAAGTGACGGTGAACCAGACAGAACAGTCCGTGGCGACGTAAAACACGACAGCGTGGATATTACACACGGGAACACGAAACGACCAGACGAAAAGCTCAGTCAGCATGTAACTCATCAGAATCTTGCTCAATACCAGATCGAAGACAACGACCAGCTGATCCGCTGCTACCATGGCAACCAAGTACCTCGTGACGCCTTTGGAGAGACCGCACTTTCCCCGCGACAGGATGGCGATTGTCACCACGTTAACTGTGCGGAGGGAAGTAAAGACCATTAACACACCTTTGGATGGAAACATTCTCAAATTGCAATTCTTTTCATCGTTAGCTCTTTGGAACAGAGATGGGGAGCAATTCCGAAAGAATGAGGCTGGTGAATGTGTGGAATTCATCGCCACAGACGGCTACGGTGGCCAGTTCATTGGGACGATTTGTAGCGGGGATTGATCGGCTCTTGATTCGTTGGGGCTTCAATGGATATGGGGAGAAGGCGCCAGAATGTGTTTGGGAGGGATGATAAATCAGCTTTGATGGAATGGCGGAGAAGGCTGGGTGATCAAATGGCCGAATTCAGCTCCCAAGTCTTATGCGCTAAGCAGTGATATCAACTAAAGCCTGGAATGTGTTCAGATCATTCGTGCCAGATGGAGAGCAAACGGAGATTATTAAGAGAATAATGAACTGATTAATGTACTAAGAATCACGGTGACGGAAATTCAACTCCTCTCCACTACAAGCATGAGAGAATAATAGCAATAGGAGCAGGAATAGTCCATCTGTTCGGTCTGGCATGCTCCGACAGTGAAGATGATCATGGCTGATCTGTCCACGGACTCATCGCCGCATACCATCCTTTTCCTGAGAGCCCTTAAATATTCTACTATGCCATCAACAATGCCAACTTATCTTAAATATATTTAACGAGCTAACCTCCATTGCGTCATTGTGCAGAGAAGTCCACGGATTCACCTGTTTCTGGGAAAAAGCAGTGCCTCCTCATCTCCGTCCCGAATTTATAACCCAGAATCTTCAGGCTATTTCCCTGAATTATTCTCTTACCTACCAGTGAAACAACTTTTCTACTTCTATTTTATCTATCCCTTTATTAATTTTAAATGTTTCTGTAAGATTTTCTCTCACACTTCTGAATTCCAACGAGTACGAGCCCAGGCGAGTCAATTTCTCCTCATCGTCGAACCACCTCATCTGTGCAATCAACTGGTGAACCGCCTACAAATCCAGTTGATCCTTCCTCAAGTAGGAGACCAGAATTACACTGTACTCCAGACACCGCCTGACCAGTACCTTCTGCAGTCCGCTTGCTCTTAATCTCAATTCCACTGGCAACGCAGACCAAATTCCCATTTGCCTTCCTTATACCCTGCGGCACCTGCAAACGAACATTTTGTGTTTCAAGCACAAGCACTCCCAAAGTCCCTCCGCTGAGCAGAATACGGCAATCGGTGACCACTTAAATAATACTCTGTTCCTCCATTTGTCCTTCCCAATTGGGTGACCACGCATTCACCAACTTTGTACTCTATCGGCCAGACGCTAGTGAATTCGCTTAACCCTTAACCATATCCCTCTGCAGGCTCACAGTTTCCTTAGCATTCTTTATAACGGCATAAATCATGGCAGTGATGATGCCCATGTGACCTCATGCTCTTCAACAGCTGAGAGGCTGGAGCGATTTATCTATCTATCTATCTATCTATCTATATATCTATTTTTAAATTAATTCAACGATGCTGCCCACACATACAAACTTCTACAAAGCCAATTAATCCTGCCCTGACCCAAATGGACACATCACTATGAGATTCAGAACGATCAGACGTTCTGGTCACCTCAGTACAGGAAGGGCGTGTAAGTTTCACAGCGGGTGCATAGGAAATGTATCAGAATGCAGACTGGATTGGAGAGCATTCCTTGTGACGAGAGTTTGTGTGTGCTCAAATTTGCTTCTCTTGGAATGAAGTTGCATGAGAGGGCACATGGTGGGAGTATTTGACAGGAGAAGAGGCAGAGATAATATTTACCTGACAGAGAATTAATCGGGACACCGAGAGTACCAACACTGGAAAGAGAAATTCCGCAATGCATCGAAGCATAGAAAACCGGCAGCACAGCACTGGCCATTCGGCACGAATGCTGTACCGAAAATGTCCTTCCCTTAGAAATTACCCAGGGTTACGAATAGCCCTCTGATTTTCTAAGTTCCATGTATCAACGCAGGAGACTCTTCAAAGACCCTATCGTATCCGCCTCCCCCACTGTTGCCGGCAGCCCATTCCACGCACTCACCACTCTCTGCGTAAAATACTTACCCAGAGTCCCAGATAGCTGCAACATTACCGCTCGGTTCTTAAACTCAGTCCCACAATTGATGATGGCCAATACACCGTATGATATTCTTAACCACAGAGTCAACCTGCGCAGAAGCTTGCAATGTCTCAACCACTCGGACCACAAGATCACTCTCAAACTTCACACAGCCATGCGTCTGTCCATTGAGACAATATTCTGCCATCATATTTGACCAACCAAATTGAACAACGTCACACTTGTCTGGGTTGAACTCCATCTGCCACTTTTCAGCGCAGTTTCGCATCCTATCAATGTCACTCTGTAACCTCTGACAACCCTCCACACGATCCACAACACCCCGAACATTTGTGACATCCGTAAATTTACTAATCCATCCCTCCACTTATTCATCAAGGTCAATAATGAAAATCACAAAGAGCAGTGGTCCCACAACAGATCCCTGAGGCAGCGACCTTCATGCAGAATATGACCCGTTTGCAACCACACTTTGCATTGTTACGAATGCAGCAGCAATGAATATGTAACTGAGCCAAGGTTTAAAACAAATCCCGAGATTTATTAACCTCTGTTCGAACTTAGAAATGTATACAAACGACGAACTTATCCGGACGTTAACAGTTAGGGGGCTCAAACATTCAAACTTAGAAACTGTTTTTAAAGAGTTCTCATCCAGGCACAGCCTTAAAGTGATAAATTGAAAAATCCATGTGATTTATACAGTCAGTAAGGAGAGACTTCCCCGAAACAAACGATTCCTTCGGAGTATCGACGATCTGCCGATTCCACAGCCGGGAGATGCCTTATTTGCAGAAATCACGAGGAAATAAAATGAAATGACCTTTTGACAGGCGGGTGGTCACTGCATAAACCTTCCTGACCTTGCAGGGGTTTAACTCGAATATGCATGCCGCAATTCCTGAACGAAGTCAAAGGACTATCACTCCCGAAAACGCTAAACGACATTAACTTTCTCCAATCCTTTGTACTCGGGTAACTCCGGCAATACCTTCACTCTGTGATTCTGGATTTTAAGGGAAAAATAAACGTGCAACAAGCAACACCGGTGGAACCTCACACCACTGACCAGTAGCAACAATGTTGCATCAAAATGAAATGAGAACAGCGTCATAAAACGCGGGTTGGTTTAAATATGGCTTGGAACATGCCATCACGTGACAGAACATCAGCCCACGGTCAAGAGACAGTTACAGCATCCCACTCACAAGACCAGTACATCATCCCACTCACTAGACTATTATATTATCTCACTGTCCCATGTTCAAACTGTGGTTATATAACACCATTCTGCAGGCATTTCCTAATTTATAAAGCAATGTCCCCTTGTAGCATTTGCCTTCTTACTTTCTCTGCAAGCTTTGCATGGTTTACCTTATCAAATACACTCAGCCGAAGATTGGGAAAGCAATATCGGTTTGAGTGAGGAGCTATGCAATTAACGCGTCGTTAGAGGACAGGTATGAAAGGGAAGCTGACGCATTTTTCAACGATAATCAAGTGGAACAGACGAAATACTAACCGGGAACAGCTACAATGGCGAGTAGAGGATAGTAAATCAGTTGGATGGTCCAAAGAGTATACTTGATTCGAGAATTCAACGACAGCCTCTCATAATTTTCAACAAGATATTGAAAAAACCAGAAATTATTCTTCGCCATTCCCGCAGCATTCCGCGATGCATTTCGCAGATTATGATCCATTGTTGGGATAGTCCAGATTCCCGTTCCCGTTTCAGCCTCTGTCCTCTCTCTATCTGGAGCCCTCTCGTCTCTGATAGCGTAGAGTGGCGGCTCTGACTGTAGCTGTCGTTGTGAGGGAGGCATATTAATAAACTAAACCAGCAGCCACATCTCCACGTTGACGTCGACAATCCCCACGGACTTCATTAAGTTCTAGGGAATAACATGTGCAGTTAACGCTTTAATTGCAGACCTTCGGAGAAGCAATACAAATGGAGGTTGGAAGTGTATCTAGTAATGCCAGCAGTCAGCTGTCCATGGATGCGTGTCAAGTCTGTAAGGGAACACAGCATTGATAAGCTTATTGAAATGCATATGCAGGTAGCTGTAGACCAATGATAACGGAGCATGCGTGTTTACGGTATTGAAAGCTCACAGCTGAAAGAGGGGAATGTGGTGTGGGAGTAGGGGGAAGGTGTACAGCACACTCTGGTGATAAGGGACTCATCATTAAGGGGAGCACCAGGAGGGTCTCTGGGCGACAACGTCCAGGATATCTTTTCGAACTAAGTACTCTCATGTGGAAGGCTGAAGAGCAAGACGTCGTGGCCCATGTACGTACCAATGAAAAGAGTAGTACGAGGGACATTCTCTAATTTATATCTGCTCAGATAGGATACCAGAGATACCAGGCAGGATAGTTGGATACTCCTTTGCAGGATGAGGGAAGTGATGGAGACCTCCAGTGTCCCTGACCACAACAGCTATATAGGACCCTGGTCAGACCACACTTGCTGTACTCTGCTCAGTTCTGTTTGCCTCACTGCAGGGAAGATGTGGAAGCGATAGAAATGGGGCAAAGTATCCTTACAAGGATGTCGCTTGGATTGTGGAGCATGGCTTATGAAAATAGGCTAAGTGAACTCGGCCTATACTCCTCAGAGCGACAGAGGATGAGAGGAGACATGATAGCGGCGTGCAGGATGATGGGAAGCATTGATCATGTGCATAGCCAGAGGCTTTTTTCCCCAGAGCGGAAATGGCTAGCACGAGAGGGCACAGTATTTAGGTGCTGGGAAGTAGTTACAGAGGGGATGCCAGGAGTAAGTATTTTTTTACGCAGAGTGTGATGAGTGCCTGGACTGGCGTGCCGGCGACATTGGTGGAGACTGACACAATAGGACCATTTAAGAGACTTCTGGAAAGATACAAGGAACATAGAAGAATGGAGGGCTATGTGTAACCCAAGGTAATATCGAAGGGAAGCACATGATTGGCACAGCATTGTGGAAAAATGACTCTGTATGTTTTTATGTGTCCATGCATTGAGGAATATACCTTGCCAGCTTTCGAGTTGGGTCAGGGCAGGATTAATAGTAGTTGCAGAGATTTGGAGGAGTGGGCCGTATCGCTGAATTAAATAAATAAACAAACAAACACACAACCAAACAAACAAATAAATAGATAGATAGATAGATAGATAGATAGATAGATAGATAGATAGTCTCACCAGTTACAGAGCATGAGGTCACATAGGCATCTTCACTGCCATGATCTTTCGTCGGCACAAACACGGCCGCGGAAACTGCGAGCCTGCAGAGTGTCACAAACAGGTTAGCCGAATGTACTAGCGTCTGCTATGTGGAGTACAACGTTGGAAAATACGCGGTCATCCACTTGGGAAGGACAAATGGAGAAAGAATCGATAAACGACTGCAGTATGCTGCTGTGCATAGGGACTTTGTTTGAATCACAAAAAGATTGGTTTGCAGGTGCAGCAGGCTATCGAGAAGGCAAATAGCATGTTCAGCTTTGTTACCAGAAGGATTGAATTTTCGAGCAGGGAGGTGATGCTGCAATTGTACAAGGTGCTGGTGGGGCGGCGTCTGGAGTACTAATCATAGAAAACATACAGCACAATACAGGCCCTTCGGCCCACAAAGTTGTGCCGAAAATGTTCCCACCTTATAAAGTACTAGGCTTACCCATAGCCGTGTACTTTTCTGAGATGCATTTACCTATCCAAAAGTCTCTTAAAGGACCCTAACGTATCCACATCCCCCACCGTTGCTGGCAGCCCATTCCATGCACTCACCATTCTCTGTGTAAAAATAATTACCCCGGACATCGCCTCTGTACCTACTGCCCAGCACCTTAACCTCATGTCCTCTTGTGGCAGAAATTTCAGCCCTGGAAAAAACAGCCTGTGACTAACCACGCGATCATGCCTCTCATTTTCTTCTACACCTCTATCAGTACTGTGCAAGTCTGGTCTCTAGACTTGAGAAAGGATAAACTGGCTTTGTGTGAAGTTCACTGGTTGATTCTAGAGATGAGGTGGTGCGACTATAACGAGAAATTCAGTTCCCTTGGACTGTACTCGCTAGAATTCAGAAGGGTGAGAATAGAAACATATAAAATTATGAAAGGAATAGATAAGATAGAGAAGGAAAATTGTTTCCACTGGTAGGTGAGACGAGAACCACGTGACAAAGCCTGAAGATTCTGGGGAGTAAATTTAGGACGGTGATGAGAGGGAACTGCTTCTACCAGCGGGTTGGGAATCTCTGGAATGCTCTGCTAATTCAAGCAGTGGAAACTACCTCAATTGATATATTTAATACAGCCTGGCATATATTGTTTTCATAGTGGAAGAATTTAGGGCAGATCAGCCATGATCATTTTCATTGCCGGAGCATGTCAGACCGAACAGATGGACTACTTCTGCTCCAATTGCTAATATCCTTACTTTCCCTCATTTTTGCAGCTGAGGGGAGTTGAATTTCTGTCAACGTGAGACTTGATTAATTAATCTGTTCCTTATTCTCTTAAAACTTCCCCTTTGCAACTCCTTCTGGTGCCAAAGATCAGAATACATTCCAGTCATCGATTGATATCACTGCTCAGCCCATAAGGCTCGGGAGCTGAATTCGGCCATTCGAGCACCCAGCCTTCTCCGCCATTCCGTCAGCTCTGATAGCTCAACCACATTCTGGCGCCCAATCCCCGTATCCATTGATGTCACGACGAATCAAGAGCCTATCACTCACCGCTGCAAAAGGTTCCAATGAACTTGCCCCCCAAAGCTGTCTGTGGCGTTAAATACCACACATTCACCAGCCTCTGTGTAAAGAATTTTCTACCCATCACTGTCCCAAAGGATGCCTTTCCTTTGTAAAATCACGTTTTCAGGTGCAGAAGCTACCTCTCCACGCCCACGATAACTCGGCTTTTGAATATTCGATAGGTTTCAGTGATAGTCCCTTCATTCCCCTGAACATCAGCAGGTACTTAATAATCACTACTGACTTAACAGTGCCTCCCGATATTCTCCTTGGCAGAAACATCAATTCCATGTCCATCTCTGCTGTCGGATGAGCTATCGATTAAAATAATTGGTTTCAGAGAATGTTTCCATCCAAATCTGTTAATAGTCTTTATCTCCCTTCGCACAGTGACCGTGGTGACAATCGGCATCCTGTCGTGGGGAAAGTGTGGTCTCTCCAAAGGCGTAACAAGGTACCTGGTTGCCATGGTAGCAACGGATCAGCTGGTCATTCTCTTCGATCTGGTAATGAGCAAGATTCCGAGCACTTACATGCCGTTTCAGGTTTATCTCTGGTCATTAAGTGTTCCTGTGTGTAATATCCACGCCGTCGTATTTTACGCTGCCACGGACTGTTCTGTCTGGTACACGGTTACTTTCACCTTTGATCGATTTGTCGCCATTTGTTTTCAGAAGATGAAACGAAAATACTGCACCGGGAGAGCGGCGGCTCTGGTTCTGGGGACAGTGACTGTCCTGAGCTGCGTAAAGAACATTTTCTGGTACTTTTTGCTCGATGGGTCATATTCGATGTTAACTTTGTCAGTGCTCTGTGTGCGTTCTTTTCGTTTTTCCCTATCTCAGGAGGCAGCAATTCTACTGATTCATTCTCTCCTCACCCCAATATTCCCCTTTGACTTGATTCTCCTGTTAAACAGTTTAACCATCAGGCACGTCCTAGTGGCCAGCCGAGCCCGGAGGAGACTCCGTGGTTCGAGCGATGGCGAGACGCCTGCCGATCCGGAGATGCAGAACCGCAGGCAATCCCTTCTGTTACTGCTGGTGATGTCGGGGAATTTCATCCTACTGTGGTCGATGCTGACCGTGTATTCTGTTTGGAATAGAGTGTATTTTTACATTCACGTGATACCCCCTGCATCTCTGCGGGAACTGGGCTACATTTTGCAACTGCTGAGCTGCTGCACCAACACGGCCCTTTACGCCGTGATACAGGCCAGGTTCAGGGTTCAGCTGAAGGAGACCGTGAAATCGCCCTTAAGTCTCATGGGAAAATTGACTCGCTATTGTCAGTACCGCATGAATTTTCAGTGAGGCTTCTACCATACCGATCAAATTATCCATTTCGTCTGAGGTGTTAATTGGCTATTGTAAATTGAGGGGTCGCTGGGACCGTGAAGCTTTGTAACAGCCAAGGGCCGACGGTTGGGAACCGACTGGAAGTAAGACGTCTGAGCCGACCTGTGCCGGTAGGCTGATGCATAAGACCGAGCTGTATTGGATAGCACGGATACAAACTTGTCCTGGACTCAGAGGACAGAGGGTCGTGGTGGAGGGCAGCCATTTTGCATGTGACAAGTGTTGGAGATATTCTGGTTTAACTTGGATGAAAATGGAATGACTCCTAAATATGCTTGCAGCGACAGAAAACGTGATGGAATTGTGGATGTTGAAGGACCTTGGTAAAAGTGAAGACGGGTTGAAAGTGTGGTCATGAAGTCATAACTCTTTTTTTAAAGAAATGCGACAGTTCAGTCTCTGTTATTCGGAAACGATAGAGGAATACCGGAATATCTCGTTGACAGGTAACTCAATGACTCTGCTGTTTGATGCTCTCTGCAACAATATAAAAAAAACTGATTCGTATGCCGCCAGAAGGTGGCAGTCGGCAATGCAGAGATTTCAATGTTGTCACACAGAAATCGCATTTTAATCACAACGGAGAAATAACAGTCCACTGGTAATGTTCGGCTGCGAGTTGTTCCGCGGTTTGTGATAGACATAAATTACTCGGATGTATACAAATGATCTGACTAGTAATCTTGCAGACGACACAAAAAAACATTTACTTCGGTACATACAAAAATTGACGGAGGATCTTCGGGTGGTAATTCAAATGAACTCGAAAGATCAAAACCTTTACACGGAGAGTAGTGGGTGCATGGGATGCATTTCATACTGTGGTGGTTGAGGCACAAGGAGGAGTGACCTTGAAGAAAAACTGAGACAGACATGTGCCTATGACGAAAATTGAAGGACGTGGTAATCATGCAGGCAGGGAGGATTATTTAGCGATTATATTACCAATTTAACTGGTTGATCACCACTGTGGGATGAGAGGACTGTTCTGGTGCTGTAATCTTCCAATGAAGCGAACGAACGACTCACACTTTGGAGACTCTCTTTCTGGATTGGAAAGGACAAGGGGCCGGCTGAGGAGATGATGTGGCAGATTACCTACCGACCTGGGGCATATGAAAGTAAGTGATGAGCGCCTTTGAGGTGAGCGGGGTTATGTAACACGCTGTGCGGTGATAGGTGGAAGAGGTAAGGGAACGGAGGAGGGGAAACCTCAGAAGACTTGATAGTGGATGAATGCAAGTAAGGAGGCTCTCCCAGTGGAGAAGATGGTTAAGTGAACTGGACAGAAGAGACGAGAGAGGAACCAGAAAAGCGGATAGAATAGGAAAAACTAGTGAACTTGGACAAATAAGCTGTTGCTGGAGATGTGGAAGTTCATACCCTTAGGTAGGAAACTACCCGGACATAATATCAGCTGTTCCACTAGAAGTATCATTCCAGCAGCACCGACCGTGGTCGGGCAATTAGCCTAACTATTAGCATCGGAGGTTCTACATTACTTCCGGTCCTCAGTAAGGACACTCTGTACTTCCGGCTCGTTCAAAGTGCTCGTTTTCCCCATGTGTCTCTCCACAGTCTAAAGAGCCATCCGGTACGTAAACTGTTTTTTTGTGTATTGTTCCCTTTTTGATTGGGGTGAAATCGCATTCTCTGATTTTGTTGGGGCGGCGCACTAGCTGGAAATATTATAAATAGTTCACGAATAAACTCTCAGAATGTGAATGGGAAGATTGAGTAGATTTGCAGAACGGAGGGCAGTTCTGACTATTGCGCAGGACGATGCCGAAGGACTCGCAGAAACATTCCCTGAAATTTATCCGGATCTCACCGAAGAGGTGAAGTCCGCACTGCACTAGCAACACCGGGTACATGAGGCGAAACCGGCAGACTGGCAGGTGAAGTGTCACCTCAGCAGAAAGGCCGGTTTGGGACCGGGAACATCGGTGCTGGAGACTCTGTGCGGGCCGGCGCAGCACTGGTCCCGCTTGCAGCGTTAGGCGCCAGGACGGAGATCAATGGGGAGTCATTTAAAGCTGCTGGAGCGGCATCCGAACCCATAATGTGGTCATGGTTATAAAACCAAGGTCTGGGTTCCTGTACCGGCTGTGAGAAAAATAAGTTTTTTTTAATATAAATGGAATGCAGTCTAGTCCATCACAGTTAAAAACCTCCTTATTATTGACAACATCTATAAGGAACACAGTAGCAGCAAAGCAATAGAACCATAGAACTATAGAACATTACAGCACAGAAACAAGCCTGTTGGCCCTTCGTGGCTGTGCCGACCCATTTTTCTGCCGAGTCCCACTGAACTGCACCCGACCATATCCCTTCATACACATCTGATATATACAACTGTCCAAGTTTTCATAAATTTTAAAAGAAAGCCCGCATTTACCACTTCATCTTGCAGATCATTCCACGCTTCCACCACTCTCTCTGTGAAGAAGACCCCCCACCCCCGAATGCTCTTTAAACTTTTCCCCCTGCACCCTTATCCCATGTCGTCTGCTTTTTTTTTTTTATCTCCCCTAGCCTCAGTGGAAAAAAGCCTGCTTGCCTTCAGTCTATCTGTACCCATCATAACTTTATATACCTCTATCAAATCCCCCCTCATTCACCTACGCTCCAGGGAATAAAGTCCTAACTTATCCAACCTTTCTCTGTAACTAAGTTTCTCAAGTCCCGACTACATCCATGTAAACCTTCTCTGCACTGTTTCAACCTTATTAATATCCGTCCTGTAATTTGGTGACCAAAACTACACGCAATACTCCAAATTAGGCCTCACCAATGCCTTATACAACCTCACCATACATTCCAATTGTAACACTCAGTACTTTAATTTATAAAGGCCAATGTACCAGAAAATCCCTTTACGACCCTATCTACCTTTGAAGCCACCTTTAGGAATTTTGCAACTGAATTCCCAGATCCTTTTGTTCGATTGCACTCCTCAGTGCCCTGCCATTAACCTGATATGTTCTACCTAGGGTTGTCCTTCCAAACTGCAATACCGCACACTTGTCTGTATTAAATTCCATCTGCCATTTGTCAGCGCATTTTCCAGCTGATCCAAATCTCCCTGCAAGCTTTGAAAACCTTCCCCACTGACCACCACACCTCCAATCTTTGTATCATCGGCAAATTTGCAGATACTATTTACCACATTATCATCCAGATCATTGATGTAGATGGCAAATAACAATGGCCCCAGCACTGACCGCTGTGGCACACCACTAGCCACAGGCCTCCACGCAGAGAGGCAATCGTCCACGACCACTCTCTGACTTCTCCCATTAAGTGAACGTCTAATCCAATTGAGTACCTTACCATGTATACATAGCGACTGAATCTTCCGAACTATCCACCCATGGGGCACCTTGTCAAATGCCTTACTGAAGTCCATGCAGACAACATCCACTACCTTCCCTTCATCCACTACCTTCCCTTCATCTACTTTCCTGGTAACTTCCTCGAAAAATCTAATAGAGTTGGTAAACTTTACCTCCCACGCACAAAGTCATGATGTCTCCCCCTCTAAGTTCCTGTCTATCTAAATACTTGTAGAGCCTATCTCTTAGTACTCCTTCCAATTATTTACCTACTACCGACGTCAAACTTACCGGCCAATAATTTCCCAGATTACTTTTAGAGTCTCAAAAAAAAGTAACAACATGAGCTATTCTCCAATCTTCTGGCGACTCACCGGTAGATGCCGACATTTTAAATATATCTAATGCTCCTGCAATGTCAACATTAATCCCTTTCATGGTCCGAGGGAATACCCTGTCAGGTCCTAGAGATTTATGTACTCTGATTTGCCTCAAGATAGCAAACACCTCCTCCTTTTCAATGTGTATATGTTTCATGCCCTCACTACTTGTTTGCCTTGCTTGCATTGACTCCATGCCAGTTTCCTTAGTAATTACAGGCACAAAATAAAGATTTAAAATCTCTCCCATTTGTTTTCGTTCCATGCATACTCGACCACTCTGATCTTCAAGCTGAACAATTTCATCCCTCACTATCCTTTTGCTCTTAAGACACCTGCAGACGCTCCTTGGATGATGCTTCAGCTTGACTGCAAATCAACCTCATGTCTTCTTTTAGCCCTCCTGATTTCTTTCTTAAGTATTTTGTTGCACTTTTTATACTCCTCAAGTGCCTTATTTTCTCCCTGTTACCTATGCATGTCATAAATCTCTGTCTTCTTCGTTATCAGATTTTCAATATCCCCAGAGAACCAAGGATCCTTATTCTTATTTACTTTGCCTTTTATCCTGGCAGGAACATACAAACTCTGCAATCTCTAAATTTCTCCTTTGGAATCCTCCCAGCTACCAACGCCATCCTTGCCAGAGAACAACCTGTCCTCATCCACTCTTTTTTGTTCCTTTCTCATTTCTTTAAATTGGACTTTTCCAGTTGAGAACTTCAACCCGAGGACCAGATCCATCTTTATCCATGATCACGTTGAAACTAATATTATTATGATCACTGGAACCAAAGTGTTCCCCTGCACCAACATCGGTCACCTGTCCTATCTCGTTTCAACTAGGAGATCTAATACTGCATCCTCTGTAGTCAGTACCTCTGTATATTGATTTAGAAGAAAACCCGTCTGGAGCTTTAAAATTATGGGAGTCCCAATCAATACGTGGAAATTTAAAATCCCCTACAATCACTACTTTACGTTTCCTGTAGTTATCTGCTACCTCTCTGCAGATTTGCTCCACCAATTCTCACGAAATATTGGGTGGTCTACAAAACAATCCCATTAATGTGCTGATATCTTTCCCGATTTTGAGATCCACCCATATGGCCTCGGTAGACAAGCCATCTAAACTGTACTGCTGAGCACTGCTGTAACCTTTTCCCTGACTAGCAATGCCACCACAACCCCCCCCCCCCCAAACAACCGTTCATCCTTCTGTCGCTATCACAGCTGAAACATCAGAACCCTGGAACATTAAACTGCCAGTCCTGCCCCTCTTGTAGCCAAGTTTCTCTAATGGCTACAATGTCGTAATTCCACGAGTCAATCCATTACCCTCAGCTCGTCTGCCGTCCCCACAATACTTCTCGCATTGAAATAGACACACCTCAGTAAGTTATTACACCACACACAACCCTTCTATTTGTGACTTTGCATTAAAACTTTAACCTCAATTATTTTCACCCCCGCTCCACTATCTACTCTGACACACTGTTTCCCATCCCGCTACAAATCTAGTTTACGCTCACTGGCACGTGGCACAGGTAGCAATCCTGAGATTACCACCCTCGAATTCCTGCTGTTTAAATTCCTAACAAGCTCTCTTTCCTCACTCTTTCTTCCTACATCATTGGTACCGAAGTGTACCATGACATCTAGCTGCGCATCCTCCCATTTCAGAATGCTGTGACGCGATCACAGATATCCCAGACCCTGGCACCCGGGAGGTAACAAACCATCCGGGAGTCTCTGTCGCGACCACAGAGACCCCGGTCTCTATCTCTGACTACCGTGTCCCTTTTCACTACCGCTCTCCTCTTTTTCCCCACTCCCTTCTGCACTGCAGAACCAGACTCTGTGCCAGAGATCCGACCTGCGCAGCTTGTTCCCGATAAGTATTCACCCCCAACAGTATCCAAATCGGTATACTTGCCTTTGAGCGGAGTGGCCACAAGGGAACCCTGCTCTGTCCGCCTTTCCCCTTTCCCTCGCCTGACGGTAATCCAATTACCTGTGCGCTGCTCCTTTAGCTTTGCTACCTCCCAGTAGCTACTATCTAAAAACTACTCATTCTGCCGAATGATCCGGAGGTCATCCAGTTACCGCTCCAGTTCCGTCAGATTTTCACCTTCCCTTCGTTTTGCCGATTCGAAACTACTTGTGATTTGGCTCACAGCAGATTCAATTACTCATTCGGCTCTATTTGTGACGTCGCTGTGAGGACCCGGACAGGTAAATCCCGGATATTGTATCCGATACTTTTAAACATTCCATGGCCAATCCAGCAGATTGTCGTAGGCTGTGGCAATGCTCAGAGCAATGCAATTTGTACAATTACCCTCCCCACACCCTTCAGCACCCACCCCTTCCAAAAATAGATCAAATGGAATTGTAGTGGGCCCAGTGGAGGCTCACGATAGGAACACGGGAATTAAAGGGTTAACGAATGTAGATCTGGGCCAGAACTCGCTGGAGCTTAGAAGAAAGAGCGGAGTTGAGGGTTCTCATTGAAATCTATCGAATGCTAAAACGTCCAAGATAGAGTGGATGTGGAGGAGTCTGGGAACAGAGGGCCCAACTGCAGAATACACTGGTTCATCCAGAACAGAGATGAGATGAAATTTGAACAACTAGTGAGTGGCGAAACTAAAGAATTGAATGTCTCGGACGGCTATGGAGGCCACATCTTTGGGGATCTTCAATATGGAGTTTTATAAGGAAATTGTGCTGTTGGGGGGATAGAATTGAAAATAGTCTTGATGTAACGGCCAGGCAGGCGCGATGGTCGCGAATAGTCTAATACTGCTGTTTTGTCTCAGCTTCCTCTGCTCTCTGTTCCTCTATTTGTCCACACGATATAGTAGCAGAATTAATCAGTTTCACCCGTCGAGTCTGCTCCGCCATTTCATCATGACTGGTCTAATTTCCCACTAATCTCTCAGGTTCTGCTTACTCCCCGGATCTGTTCATGCCCTGACAATCAGGAACCTATCAATATCTGCCTTGATTATATGTAGTGTCGTCGACAGCTGCCGCTGGCGATGTGATGAATTTACCAAAGGAAAAAGGGGAAGTGCGTAAAGCTTCGCACGTTCGGATCGAACGAGACACGAGGAATGAAGAAAAGCCAGGAAAGAACTAAAGGAGGAGAAACACGAGGAAATTGCGGATGGTGGAAAAACACGGGAAATGCTGGAGGAACTCAGAAGGACAGGCTATATCTATGGAAATGAATAAACAGCTGAAGTTTCCGCTGGAGACACATCTACAGGAAATTACGAAATCCGGGAGGATCAATGAAAAGTAATTAGCAATCAGGACTTCTTCCCAGGTTCATGTCTGTCTCAGTATGACTTCAAGGTCATTGGTCCTAATGCCTCTACCACCACCCCAGGAAGTGACCCCCATGCACCCACTACTCTCTCTGTAGAGGTCTTGCTTTGTAGAGTTAATTTGAAATTAATGCCCGAAGATCCTCCGTCTCTTTGTGTATGTCTGAAAGTAAATGTTTTTATTTGTGTCGTCGGCAAGATTATTAGTCTAATAATTTGCATGCATCCGAGTCACTGAAGTATATTATATCACAAACCGGAAAAAATAGTCACTGTCTAACATTAACTAAACATCCGCGTCGGCGTTTTGGGGAGGTTCCGTACCAATCAGTATCTCAGGAGAAATACTCCAGTGCAAGATGTTATTCCTGATGGAGCAGTGGGAAATATCTCTGATGTATCCAGACCAATTGAAGGTATTTATGCTGGAGCCTTATTTCTGAGAGCATCTCACATTTCGTCCCGAACTCAATAAATACATCGACATGCTTTGCTTTCCCTCAGCAATCACCATCCCACCTACCCACTGTACTCAACCCAATTAGACAGATTGGACCATTGCTCCACAAAGTGTCTAAGAATTTCTTTTATTTACCATAAGGCAGTGCGATGACAGTTGCTGCTTGAACTGGACGAACGGCGATTGGGCGACACACACAAAATGCTGGTGGAGCACAGCAGGCCAGGCAGCATCTATAAGGAGAAGCACTGTCACTGTCACTGGGCAAGTGGCGTTGATAGTGCAAGTTACGTAATTATTCTCAAGGTGACAGACGGATTCCAAAGAACCGCGGATCAAGAGGATCCGGTCCACGGTAACCAGTCTTCCCGAACAGTTCAAAGGCTGGGGCTCTTGGAACCAAAATCTCTCTGCAGAATAAACAGATGGAGCTACAGCGGCCGTACCTGAGCAGGCACTCGGGCCGCACGGAATACCGGCAGGGCACAAGGTTCGTATTGCGACAGTGATGTTAAAGCTTCACATGCAGATAATGTTAGGATACGTACACAACGCTGCAAGTACTCAGCAGGTCAGGCAGCATCCGTGAGAAATGAGTAGACAACGTTCCGGGCCGAAACCCATCATCAGGAATGGCGGGGGTGGAAGTGAGGACCGAAGCCTAGTAATAGAGATAGGGGCGGGTGTAGGGCCTAGAGACGCCAGGTGGAAAACCAATCAGAGGAAAGATGAAGGGGGAGGGGTGGGGATGAGCATGAAAGAACTGTAGAGATAAAGAAGCAGAAATTTGAAGGAGAGATAGGCAGAGAGGGACCTGGGATAGGGGAAGGGTGAGGGGGATGGCATTACCGGAAATTGGAGAATTCAATGTTCATGCCACCAGGCTGAACCAACAACTCGTAGAGAAAGTCAACTGGAAGGAGAACAGTGGAGGCAGATTCGGAATACGTCCCCGATTGTGTATCTTGGGGAGGGCGGAAGATAATCGGGGTTGTCCACAGGTTCAATGTAACTGCACATGACACTGACGAAATGGGATATTTTGCGGCGGTATGTGAAAAGCGTCACCGAGGATTAATGCGCTCCTGACAACGCCGAGTGAACTTTGTCATCAGACTGAAGGGAGATTTCACCGTCTCCTTCAGCTGCACCCTGAACCTGGCCTGGACCACGGCGTAAAGGGCCGTGTTGGTGCAGCAGCTCAGCATTTGAAGTATGTAGCCCAGATCCCGCAGGAAAGACGGTGGTGTCGGGGAAATGTAAAAATACAGGCATTCCCATACGGAATACACCGTCAGCAGCGCCCACAGCAGAATGAAATTCCCCGACATCACCAGCAGTAACAGAAGGGATTGCCTGCGGTTCTTCATCTCCGGGTCGGCGGGCTTCTCGCCATCGCGCGAACCACGGAGTCTCCTCCGGGCTCGGCTGCCCACGAAGACGTGTCTGATTGTTAAACTGTTTAACAGGAGAATCAAGACGAAGGGTGATATTGGGGTGAGGAGGAAATGAATCAGTTGAAATGTTGTCTCCAGAGATAGGGAAAAACGAAAGGAAAGCTTACAGAGCACGGACGAAGTCATCGCCACATATGACCCATCGAGCAAAAAGTACCAAAAAATGTTCTTTACGCAGCTCAGCACAGTCACTGTCCCCAGAACCAGAGTCGCCGTTTTCCTGGTGCAGTATTTTCGTTTCATCTTCTGAAAACAAATGGCGACAAATCGATCAAAGGTGAAACTGACCGTGAACCAGACAGAACAGTCCGTGGCAGCGTAAAATACGACGTCGTGGATATTACACACAGGAACACTTAATGACCAGAGATAAACCAGAAACGGCATGTAAGTGCTCGGAATCTTGCTCAATACCAGATCGAAGAGAATGACCAGCTGATCCGCTGCTACCATGGCAACCAGGTACCTTGTGACGCCTTTGGAGAGACCGCACTTTCCCCGCGACAGGATGGCGATTGTCACCATGTTAACTGTGCGGAGGGAAGTAAAGAACATTAACACACCTTTGGATGGAAACATTCTCAAATTGCAATTATTTTCATCGTTTGCTCTTTGGAACAGAGATGGAGAGCAACTTCGAAAGAATGAGGTTGGTGATTGTGTGGAATTCATCGGCACGGACGGCTATGTTGGCAAGTTCATTGAAAAGATTTGTAGCGGGGATTGATCGGCTTTTGATGCGTCGGGGCCTCAATGGATACGGGGAGAAGGCTCCAGAATGTGGTTGGGAGGGATGATAATTCAGCTTTGATGGAATGGCGGAAAAGACTGGGTGATCAAATGGCCGAATTCAGCTCCTGAGCCTTTTCCGCTAAGCAGTGATATCATCCAATAGCTGGTATGTGCTCAGATCATTCGCGCCAGAAGGAGTTGCAAACGGAAAGTGTTCAGAGAATAATGAACTGATTAATGTAACAAGTATCACGGTGACGGAAATTCAACTCCTCTCCACTACAAACATGAGAGAATAATAGCAATAGGAGCAGGAATAGTCCATCTGTTCGGTCTGGCATGCTCCGACAGTGAAGATGATCATGGCTGATCTGTCCACGGACTCATCGCCGTATACCTGCCTTTTCCTCAGTGCCGTTAGTTCTTCTACTATGCCATCAACAATGCCAACTTGTCTTAATGATATTTAAGGAGCTAACCTCCAATGCGTCATTGTGCAGAGTAGTCCACGGATTCACCTGTTTCTGAGAAAAGCAGTTCCTCCTGATCTCTGTCCCAAATTTATAACCCAGATTCTTCACGCTATTAACCTGAACTATTGTCTTCCCTACCAGTGAAACGACTTTCCTACTTCTATTTTATCTATCCCTTTAATAATTTTAAATGTTTCTGTAAGATTTTTTCCTAAACTTCTGAATTCCAACGAGTACGAGCCCAGGCGAGTCAATTACTCCTCATCGTCGAACTACCTCATCTGTGCAATCAACTGGTGAACCGCCTACAAATCCGGTTGATCCTTCCTCAAGTAGGAGACCAGAATTACACTGTACTCCAGACTCCGCATGACCAGTACCTTCTGCAGAACGCTTGCTCTTAATTTCATTTTCTCTGGCAACGCAGGCCAAAGTCCCAACGTGTCTCACCTACCATTGGAATCATCTTTCCTGTCACTATCGTATTTATCGCTTTCAGAATTTCGTGCTTCTATCTGATCTCCTCTAATACTTCTGGATTCCGACGAGTACAGTTCCGGGCGGCTCAATTTCCCGTCACAGTCGAACCACGATGTGAAATCAGCCGGTGAACCATCCACAAAGCCAGTTTATCCGTACTTAAGTTAGGAGACCAGAAATGCACGGTACTGCTGACGCATCCTCACCAGTACCTTGTGCAGTTGCAGCAGAACATCCCTGCTCGAAAATTCAATCCCTCTGGCAACAGAGGCGAACAACCCATTTGCTGCCCCTGCAAACCAACCTTTTTGTGATTGAAGCAAAGTCCCTCCGCAAGCAGCATCCTGTAATTGTTTATCACTTGTTCTTCCACTTGTCCTTCCCAAGTGGATGACCTCTCAATTTCCAACATTTTACTCCATCCACCAGACGCTAGTGCATTCGCGTAACCTATTTATATCCCTCTGCAGGCTCTCGGTTTGCTCGGCAGCCTTTGTGCGGCGATACATCATGACAGTGATGATGCCAACGTGACCTCATGCTCTATAACAGATGAGGCTATTTGTTTATTTATTTAATTCAGTGATGCGGCCCACTCCAACAAACTTCCACAAAGTCGATCAATCCTGCCGTGACCCAACTGGACTCCACTATGGGGGCCATACAGATCAGAAGTTCTGGTCACCTCAGTAGAGGAGGGACGTGTAAGCTAAACAGGAAGCGCAGAAGGAATTCAGCAGAGAGCTGACTGGATTGGAGAGCATTCCCCATGATCAGAGTTTGTGTGTGCTCAGACTTGCTTCTCTTGGAGTGAAGGTGTATGAAAGGTCACTTGGTGGAAGTGTTTGAGAGGAGAAGATGCATAGATAACGTTTGCCTGACCGAAAATTAACAGGGGTCCCGACAGCCCGAACGCTGGGAAGGTATATTCCGCAACGCATAGAAGCATTAAAAAAAACCTGAACCACAATAGAGGTCATTCGTTCCACAATGCTGAACCAAACATGTCCTTCCCTTAGAAATAAACGAGGGTTACCCATTCCACTCCATTTTTCTGAGCTCCATGTAACTATACAGGAGTCTCTTAAAAGACCCTATCGGGTCAACCTCCACAACTGTCGCCGGCAGCCCATTTCACGTTCTCAAAACTCTCTGCGTAAAAACGTACTACTGATATCTCTTCTGGACTTCCTCCAAGCACCTTCAAATCGTGCTCTCTCGTGCTAGCCATTTCCGCTCTGGGATAATAGCCTCTGACTATCCAGATGATCAATTCCTCATCATCTTGCACATCGCTGTCATATCATATTTCACACCCCGTCGCTCTAAGGTGTATAGGCCCTGTTCAATCAACCTATTCTCATACGGCATGCTCCCCAATCCAGGCAATATCTTTCTAAATATCCTTTGTACCCTTTCTATGGTCTCCACCTGCTTCCTGTAGTAAGGCATCAGTACTCCTAATGCGGTCTGACTAGGGTCCTATGGAGCTGCAACATTACCTCTCGGCTCTGAAACTCAGTCACACCATTGATGAAGGCCAATGCACCGTATGCCTTCTTAACTATAGGGTCAACCTCCGTAGCAGCTTCGAGAGTCCAATGCATTCGAACAGCAAAGTCGCAAAATCACAGAACTTCATGCAGAACATGACCCGTCTGCAACCACACTTGCACTTCTGTGGGCAAGCCAGTTGTAGATCCACAAAGCAGCGTCCTCCTTCATCCCGTGTCTCTTTATTTTCTCAATAAGCCTTGCATGGAGCACCTTATCAAATGCATTCAGCCGATATTTGCTGAAGCGATACCCATTTGAGAGACCTGCCTAGCGATTAGCGTGTCGTTTTAGGACAAGTATGAAAGAGAATCGGGCTTATATTATTTCAACGTTAGTCAAGAGGAAGAGACTGTGCACTTACCAGGGGTAGTAAACCAGTTGGAAATTGCTTAGCGCTTTCTCGATTCGAAATTCCAATTACTTCGCAATTCCCGCGGCGTTCAGGGCTGCATTTCGTAGATTATGATCCATTGCTGGGATACTCCAGCTACCTGTTCTCAATCCAGCCTCTGTCCTCTCTCTATCTAAATCCCACTGGTCTCTAAGAGCAGAGAGTAGCGGCACTCACTGAAACTGTCGTGGTAGTGGATACATATTAATAGTACAGGTAACGAGCAGCCACAGCTCCGCGGTGACGTCGACAATCCCCACGGACATTCACTTAATTAAGTTCTCCGAAATGACAGGTGTAGTTAACCCTTTATTTGCTGTCCTTCAGCGAAGCAATACATTCGCAGACTGGAAGTGTATGCAATATTCGCAGCAAATGGCTGCCACAGACGTGTGCTGTGTCTGTAAACAGACACAAAATTGGAGACTCGCAGCCAGACACTGACTTAGAACCAGTCTGTAAATGAAGGTACACGCAGCAAATGAAAAAAAAATAACAAGCAATAATGACGATATAAACAGTTACAATATTTATTACAAAGATAGTTCTTAAAATTTTAGTTGCATAGGTACATTATGAATACAACCGAGTTAAATATTTTCGCAATCATAATTATCAGATAAAGGGTTTTGACCAGCGGCCAGTTGCGACGTCGGGTGATTTAGGAAGAGAGGACTTTAATCAGCCCGGGTATAAAAAGCGACAGCGCTTCCTTATATTGAAAAGCAGCTTTGACCACAGTCCATGTGGCATTTACGTTTGATCAGCAAGAGGAAGGCAGGGTCAAATGCAGAAACCATCGTCTGAATGGACCGTCAAGCAGGTGATCTTCAGGCTTCTGTTCGCCGAGGCGTCAGCTCAGGGAGACTTCGGTCAATGTCGGCAAAAGAAAGGAAAAACACTTGGCTTTCTTTTTCAGTCTATTCTTCATATCTGCTCAGTTGGGATAACAGAGATGCCAGGCAGGATAGCTGAATGCTCCTCCTGCAGGATCTGGGAAACCTGGAGATCTCCAGTGGCCTTAATGATTACAAATGCGAGAGCTGCCTTCATCTGCAATTTCTAACAATCCGCACCAGTACTTTTCAACCTTTTCTTCATTCAAGTAACTAATGCATGCCGTCAAATACCTAAACCTGAGCATTTGTATCAAATAGCGCCTGGACGGGTCACTCTTTGAACTAAATCGTCTTGCAGCACACACAAAGACACTCCGAAAGCTTTTCACAGAAGCGCTCTTTGCAGAAGGCTGCCCTCTCCTGGTGCACCAAGATGACCACCTACAAACAATTATATTTCGCCGCATCTAAATTGTTCGGCTTGACAATGAGCCTCGGTAAAATAGAGGTCCTCCTGCAGCGAGCATCTAATAGAAACACCCCACCCCCCAGAGCCATGCATCACCATCGATGACACACATCTACTGAACGTTGACAACTTCAAATACCTGGGGAGTGCCATCTCCGGCGACGGTTCCCTTGATAAAGAAATCACGTCAAGGTTCCAGAAAGCAAGCCGGGCACTCGGAAGGCTCCAGATCAAAGTTCTGCAGCACAAAGACATTCGCCTGTCCACTAAACTGAAGGTTTACAGTGCTGTCGTGCTCTCATCACTTCCATATGGCTGTGAAACCAGGACACTGTATCGAAGACATGTCAAACAGCTTGAACAATCTTACAATCGCGCTCTGCGATCAATCATACAAATCCGTTGGCAAGACCCTATCTCCAACCTGACAGTCCTGGACCGACCCAATTCCACAAGCATTGAAGCCAAGGTTTTGAAGGCTCAGGTCAGATGGACCGGCCATGTGATCCGCATGGATGAGTCCAGAATGTCGCGCTAGTTGTTTTACGGAGAACTGGAGCAGGGGAACCGTGCCCAAGGTCGCCCAAGGAAGAGGTACAGGGACAACCTCAAGTCAAAACTTAAGTGGGCCAAACTCTTGCCCCGCGATCTCGAACGCACTGCTGCTGATCGGTCCAAGTGGCGCAATCTATGCTCCAAGGCAGCAAACAACTTCCAATTGGCTGGCGCACGCAGCACCTCAAGGCGAGCCAAGAGAGACACAGGAAGGTGTCCGCTCCTGCCCCAACAGGTGGTGTTCCTGGCGCCATCTGCAACCGTATCTGCGCTTCGGACTTCGGCCTCAGACGTTAACTGCGCAACACATTCGTCTTCCTCGGACGTCGAGAGACCACTACTACTACTACTAATCCTCTACATTTTCATCCAACGCAAACGCCAGAGAATCTCCAACACATGGCAAATGCAGAATGGTTGCCCTCTTCCGCTACCCCCTGTCCACAATCTCTGGACCATATTTAACTGGGTGCTATGCCCTGCAGTTCCTTGTTCTGTATCAGACTACCCGGAAAAGGGTCCTTTTTCAAAAGTCTGTCTTACAGTCCATTCCCAACGGTCGGGCCTAAGGTGGCGCTATGCTTCACGGTCCCAGCGACTCCACTCATGGGGCAATATACAATGACCAATTAACCTGACTCAATGTTTGGACTGTGGGAGGAAACAGGAACACCCCGGGGAAACCCAGGTTGTCACGCTTTACAGGCTGCGGCGGGAACTGAGCAGAACGGTGAAGAATCAAACAGAGAGGGAAAAGGACCAGATTACGAGGGACCTAGTAAAGACGAGCATCAGCGTTTCGGAGACCTCCAATCAGCAGCTCAGGTGGAATACGTCAGTGGAAGATGCTGTGCTTGAAGGGTCAGCCGGAAAATTCACAGATGTATTTGTACCAATTGAAAATGATTATCCTGGAGCCTTACGTCTGACAGCATCTCACATTTCGTGCCGAATCTCAGGTTAAGTCAAGTCAAGTCGCTTTCACTGTCATTTCAACCATAACCTCTGGGACAGTGCGCAGTACAAACGAAACAACGATCCTCCAGGACCATGGTACTATATGAAATGACACAAAAGTATAATAGACTACCTGAAACAATAGAAAACTACACTGGACTACGTGAAACAACACAAGATTACATTAGACTTCAGTCCTGCACGCGACCACATAAAGTGCACAAAACAGTGCAAGACAGAACAATAACTAATAAAAAAAGACACTAGGCACAGTAAAGGAAAAATTACAATATGGCAATAAATGCTGTAATAATAAGTTTTAATGTAAAAAATGTAAAACATGTTTTAGCAGGAATTCAAAAAGAAAAGGCTAAAAATTGCAAAAGGAGTGTGGTCCTGTTCAATTGAGGTAGACGTGTGTGTGTGTGCGCGTGTAAGTGTCTGTGCGTGTCACTCAGTAAACGCATCGAGATCCCGTGCCCTTTCCTCAGTAATCACCTTCCCCACATACCCAAAGTACTCAATCCAATTGGACAGATTGAACTCACTGCACAAAGTGTCCAGGAATATATTTTATTTCCCAGAAGGCACTGCGATTGCAATTTGTGCTTGAGATGTCCGAACGTCTCCTGGACGAGTAGTTTTACGAGCGCGAGTTACTGATTTATTCTCGAGCTGATAGACAGATTCCAGTGAACTCCGGATCAAGTGGAGGTTTGCAGACTGTCCACGGTAACCAGTCATCCCGAATTTTTGGAACGCAGCAGGCCAGGCAGCATCTATAGGGAGGAGCGCTGTCACAGCCGTCAGCAGCGCCCACAGCAGGATGAAGGTCCTTCGTCAGGGTCTCGGCCAGAAACATCGACAGCGCTTCTCCCTTTAGATGCTGCGTGGCCTGCTGCGTTTCACCCGCATTTTGTGTGTGTTGCCGAAATTTCCAGCATATGCAGATTTCCTCGTGTTTGCATTCCCGAACTGTTCAACGGTTGGGGCACATGGAACCAGAAGCACTCGCCAGAGGAAAGAAACGGAGTTACTCCGGGCGTATCAGCAGGGCATAAGGGTCGCATTGCGATAGTGATGTCAAAGCCAACCGTGAAAACAACCTTAGAAACTCCCAATTGTTGGAACTGAACTAGACATTACAGGGAAGTCGTGAAGAAAGTAAACTGGAAGGAACACAGTGGAGGTAGACTGGGATCACATCCCCGATCGAGTTCGCGCATGGAGGGGTGGAGGGCAGGAGTTAGTCGGGGCCGTTCACATCAAAGTGGAACTTCACATGCCACTGACGAAATGGGATGTTTTTCTCGGCATGGGAGATGCGTCAACGAGGATTAATGCCGTCCCGACAACACCGAGTGAACTTTGCCATGAGAGTTAAGGGCGAGTTGAGCGTCTCCATCAGCTGAACCCTAAACCTGACCTGGACCACGGCGTAAAGGGCCGTGTTGGTGCAGCAGCTCAGCAGTTGCAGCATGTAGCCCAGCTCACGCAGAGATCCCGGGGGATACACGGGAACGTAAATCTGGATGCTCTCGCAGACGGAATGCACCGTCAGCAGCGCCCACAGCAGGATGAAATTCCCCGACATCACCAGCAGTAACAGGAGAGATTGCCTACGGTTCTTCATCTCCGGGTCGGTGGGCGTCTCGCCATCGCGCGAACCACGGAGTCTCCTCCGGGCTCGACTGGCCACTAAGACGTGCCTGATGGTTAAACTGTTGAGCAGCAGAATCAGGACAAAGGGTAATATTGGGGTGAGGAGGAAATGAAACAGTTGAAATGCTGCCAGCTGAATTCGGGAAGATAAACTGTATCTGCTATAACAGAGCAATGATGTATTTGCTAACGTATAAAACCCTTCGAGCAAAAAGTACCAGAAAATGTTCTTTACGCAGCTCAGCACAGCCACTGTTCCCAGAACCAGAGCCGCCGCTCTCCCGGTGCAGTATTTTCGTTTCAGCTTCTGAAAACGAATGGCTACAAACCGATCAAAAGTGAAAGTGACGGTGAACCAGACAGAACAGTCTGTGGCGGTGTAGAACACGATGGCGTGGATATTACACACGGGGACACGAACAGACCAGCCGTAAATCACAGGTCCCATGTAACGCACCGGAATCTTGCTCAATACTAGATCGAAGAGAACGACCAGCTGATCTGCTGCTACCATGGCAACCAGGTACCTTGTGACGCCTTTGGAGAGACCACACTTTCCCCGAGACAGGATGACGAATGTCACCACGTTCACTGTGCGAAGAGACATAAAGACAATTAACACTATTTTGATGGAAAAATTCTCCTTAAATTATCATTTTAATCGACAACACTTCCGAGAGCTGAGTTGAATATGGAATTAATGTATCTGCTAACGACATTATCGGGAGCCCTTACTAAATCCGCAGTGATTATAATGTGCCTGCTGAAGTTCAGGATATTGAGGGGATTCACATTGAAACCTATCGAATATTGAACGTCCGAGATATCGTGGATGTGGAGAGGTAGCTTCTGTAGTTGGAGAGTCTGCACCTGAAGACGAGTTTTCACAATAGTAAAACAATCCCTTTGGAACAGAGATGGGGAGCAATTTCTTTACACCAAGGCTGGTAAATGCGTGGAATTTAACGCCACAGGAGGCAATGGCTTCCAGTTCATTGGAACCTTTTGCAGCACAGAGTGATAGGCTCTTGATTCGTCGGGGTGTCAATAGATACGGGGAGTGGTCGCCAGAATGTAGTTCAGAGGGATGATAAATCAGCTATGATGGAATCACGGAGCAGGCCTGGTGCTCGAATGGCTGAATTCAGCTGCCGTGCCCTGTGGGCGAAGCAGGGATATCAATGGATGGCTGGAATGTGTTCAGATCTTTGGCGTCAAAAGAATGAGTTGAGACCGCGGAGTGTTAGAGAATAATAATCTGATTACTATGCGTGAATGTGCCTGAGTACAGGGCTACGGTGCGAAACTTTGTCGCATGGTGTGAGCAGCATCATCTGCAGCTTAATGTGAAAAAGTCTAAGGAGCTGGTGGTGGACCTGAGGAGGGCTAAGGCACCGGGGACCCCTATTTCCATCGAATGGATCAGTGCGGACATGGTGGAGGATTACAAATACCTGGGGATAAGAATGGACAATAAACTGGACTGGTCAAAGAACACTGAGTTTGTCTACAAGAAGGGTCAAATCCGTCTCTATTTCCTGAGGAGACTGAGGTCCTTTAACATCTGCCAGACGATGCTGAGGATGTTCTGCGAGTCTGTGGTGGCCAGTGCTATCATGTTTGCTGTTGTGTGCTGGGGCAGCAGGCTGAGGGTAGCAGACACCAACAGATTCAACAAGCTCATTCGTGAGGCCAGTGATGTTGTGGGGGTGGAACTGGACCCTCTGACAGTGGTGTCTGAAATGGGGATGCTATCCAAGTTGCATACCATCTTGGACAACGACTCCCATCCACTGCATAATGTACTGGCTAGGCACAGGAGTACATTCAGCCAGAGACGCATTCCACCGAGATGTAACACTGAGCGTCAAAGGAAGTCATTCCTAACTGTGGCCATCAAACGTTACAACTCCTTCCTCTGAGTGTCAGACACCCTGAGCCAATAGGGTGGTCAAAGACTTAATTTTCCACTTGGCATGAATAATTTACAATTATTTAATTTTTAATGGTTTTATATTGCTATATTTCTTCACTGCTCTTGGTTGGTGCGGCTGTAATGAAACCCAATTTCCCTCTGGATCAATAAAGTATGTCTGTCTGAATCACGGTGACAGAAATTCAAATCCCCTCAACTGTAAGCACGAGAGAAACTGAAAACATAAGAACATTAGCAATCGGAGCAGGAATATTCCATCTGTTCAGACTGGCATGATCTGGCAATGAAAGTGATCATGGCTGACCTGGAAACATAGAAAACCTTCAGCACAATAATGGCCCTTCAGCCCACACCGTTGAGCCGAACATCTCGCCACCTTAGAAATGACTAGACTTACCCACAGCCCTCTATTTTTCTGACCTCCAAGTACCTGTCCAAAAGACTCTTAGAAGACTGTCTCGTACCCGCCTCCACCACCATTGCCGGCAGCCCATTCAACACACTCACAACAGTCTGCATGAAAAAAAATGTCTATGACATCTCCTCTGTACCTACTTCCCACCACCTTAAACATTTGTCCTCTTATGGCAACCATTTCAGCTCTTGGAAAAATCCTCTGACTTTGCACAAGATCCATAACTCTCATCAGCTGATACACCTCTATCAGGTCACCTCTCATCTTTCGTTGCTTCAAGGAGAGAAGGCTGAGTTCATTAAACCTGTTTCAATAAGGCATGTTCCCCAATCCAAGCGACATTCGTGTAAATCTCCTTTGCACCCTTTCTATGCTTTCCACATCCTCCCTGTACAGAGGAGACCGGAAATGAGCAGAATACTCCAAGTAGGGTCAGATCAGGGTCCTATATAGCTGCAACATTACCTCTCGGCTCATAAATTCAATTCAACTATTAATGACGTCCAATGCACCGCATGCCTTCTTAACCACAAGATCAACTTGTGCAGCTGTTTTGAGCGTCCTATCGACTCGGACACGAAGATTAGCGGTGCCAGAACAGATGCCTGAGGAACTCCACTGGTCAACGACCTCAATTCAGAATATGACTGTATAAACCAACGCTTTGCCTTCTGTTGGCAGGCTATTTCTGGATCCACATAGTAATGTTCCCTTGGATTAGATGCCTCCTTACTTTCACAATAGGGCTTGCATGGTGTACCTTTTCCAATCCACTCAGCCGATGTTTGCTGCAGTGATATCGGTTGGAAAGAGCTGTCCTGAATTTAGCGAGTCATTAGACGACAGGTATGAAAGAGAAGCTGAATTATATGTTTCTACGTTAATCATGAGGATGAGACGAGACGCTTACCAGGAAGAGCTACAATGGCGAGTACAGGGTAGTAAACGAGCTCAAATGTCTTAAGCGCATAAACAATTCGATCGTCCAACGTCAGCCGTTCATAAAAATCAACAAGATATTGATACGCCCCGAAAATATTCTTCGCCATTCCCGGGGCATTGAGCGATGTATTCCGGAGATTATGCTGCATTGCTGGGCAAGTCCAGATTCCTGTTTGCGAACCAGCCTCTGTCTTCTCTTTTTCTGCAGCCGCTGGTCTCTGATCGCGTAGACTGGCGGCCCTGACTGAGACTGGTGTTGAGAGGGAGACATATTAACAGAACAGAAAACTAGCAACCACACCTCCACGGTGACGTCGACAATCCCCATTGAGACTCCCTTAATTAGATTCCACGGAATGACAGCTGCAATTAACCCTTTATTTGCACACCGTCAGAGAAGCGATACAAAAGCAAATTGGAAATGTATCTAATTATTCCAGCAGTCGGCTGTCCACGAATGTTAGCCGTGTTTCTAAATAGACACAAACTTGAGAAACGTTGGCCCACAGCTAGACACTGATATACAACCAGTCTGAAAAGGAAGGTACCCGTAGCAAATAAAAATATAAAACAATCAATAATGATGATATAAACATAATAAAATAATTATTGCATAGATAGTTCTTTAAAAATATACAGTTGCACAGGTAATTTGAAGGTGGTATCGAGTTAGATCATTCTAAAATGATGATTTCCAGAAAAAGAGTTTCGACCAGGGGCAAATCGGGTCTTCAGGTGATTTACGGGGAGAGGATTTCAATCAGCCCGGATACAAAAGGAGACAGCGGGTCCTCAACGTAAAAAAAAGCTTTGGCCTGCGACCAGGCGGAGCTTGTCGTTGATCTGCAAGAGGAAGGCAGGGTCAAATGCAGTAGCCATCGTCTGAATGGAGAGTCAAGCAGTTTATCTTCACGATTCTGCTCGCCGAGGCGTCAGCTCAGGGAGGCTTCAGTCAAAGTAGGCAAAGAAAAGAAAAGCACTTGGCCAAGATTTTTTCCCTTCTCTTCTATATATCTGATCAGATAAGATAACAGAGACGCCAGGCAGGATGGTTGAATGCTCCTCTTGCGGGATCTGGGAAGGAATAGAGAACTCCAGTAACCCTGACGACGACAGCTGCTAGAGTTGCGTTCAGCTGCAGATTCTGACAGTCTGGCTTAAGGAGATGGAGCTGGAACTGGATGAGATCCAGATCATTCGAGAGGCTGAAGTGGTGATAGACAAGACACATGGAGAGGCAGTTCCATCGAGTGCCAGGGGCACGAGAGACTGTGTGAGGTAGCCTGGAAAGATTTCCCATATGGCAATCTCCCTCAACATTTTGGATACCGTCGCGAAAATTGGGGGTGGGGGGGGGCGGTGGGTGAATCACCTAACAGTGTTCACTCACAGTGTTCGGCTCTCAGGCAGTTAGTTTGCCTCTGCGACTCAGAAGGGAAGTGGGCGTTGATCGGTGTTTGTGTGTGTATGTGCGGTGGGAGGGGGGCGGCGGCGTGAAAATCTCTATGTGGTGATAGGGTATTCGTTAGTGGTGCGGACAGGTAGTTCTGTCGGCGACAACGTCAGGAATATCTCGGATCGAGTCTTCAGCAAACTTAACTGGGAGTGTGAACAGTGAGAAATCGTGGCCCATTGAGTTGCCAATGACATGGGTACCATGAGAGGCGAAGTATTGCATTGCCAGTTGCGGGAGTTAAGAGCTAAGTTAAAAGGGATGGCCCTCCCGGATTTGCTGCCCGTGGTACGGGTTTGTAACTACGTAAGCAGAAAGACTATACAGATGCAAACACGAGGAATTCTGCAAATGCTGGAAATTCGAGCAACACACACAAAATGCTAGTGGAACGCAGCAGGCCAGGCAGCATCTACAGGAAGAAGTACAGTCGACGTTTCGGGCCGAGACCCATCGTCAGGACTAACTGAAAGAAAATACAGTAAGAGATTTGTAAGTCGGAGCGGGAGGAGTGTATCCGAAATGATAGGAGAAGACAGGGGGAGGAGGGACAGAGTTAACAGCTGGAAAGTTGATTGACAAAAGGGATACACAGCTGGAGAAGGGAAAGGATCAGGGGATGGGAGGACTAGGGAGAAAAAAAAAGAGGGAGGGGAGCACCAGAGGGAGATGCAGAACAGAAATGGAGTGATTGTGAGAGGAGCAGAGAGAGAAATAGAACAAGGGTGGAGGGGATTGCACTCTATAACGTTTTATAGAGTATAACATTATATGGTTGGTACATTGGCTGGTCGGCATAAAACAGAGAGTGGGAATAAAGGGATCCAATTCTGGCTGGCTGCCGGTTAACAGTGGAGTTCTACAGGAGTCAGCGTTGGGCCAGCTGCTTTATAAGATCTATGTCAATGATCTGGGCAACGGCATTAATGCACGTATGGCTAAATTTGCCTCTGACAGAAAGATAGGTGGAGGAGCGTGTTTTGTTGGGAAACCGAAAGCCTGCAGCGAGACTGAGATAGTTTAGGAGAATGGGCAAAGACGTGGCAAGTGAAATACAATTTTGGAAGTTGTATGTTCATGCACTTTGGTGGAAGCAATGAACAGGCAGAATATTGTATATGTGATGTGATGTTAAGGCTCTATAAGACACCCATGAGACAATACTTGGAGTGTTGTGAGAAGTTTTGAGCTCCTTAGAAAGGATACGCTGACATTGGAGAGGGTTCAGAGAAGATTCATAAGAATGATTTAAGGAATGAAAGGGTTACCGTATGAGGACCGGCTGGCAGCTCTTGGGCTGTATTCCCTGGAATTCAGGAAAATGAAGTGGATCTTAGAGAAATATTCCCAATGTTAAACTTCCTGTACAGATTAGATTTGGGTGAGGGGTTTATAGGACAAGAGTGCAGGATTAAAGAATGTCCATTTGGAACAGAGAAGCGGGGAAATTACTTTAGGGAGACGGTGGGAATTTGTTATCACGAGCGGCTCTGCAGGCCACGTCACTGGGTGTATTTAAGGCGGAGATAGATAGGTTCATGATTAGCCAGGGCATCAAAGGGTACAGGGTGAAGAAAGTCAGTGGGAATGACTGGAAGCATTGGATCAGCCCGTTATTAAATGTCGGAGCAGACTCGATAGGCCGAATGACCTACTTCTGTTTCTGGAACTTATAGTCTTATGCACATAACCACGTCATGAAATAGACTGAAATCAGTCTGGATATCCTTATGTTTAAAGCGGAGTTTGAAAGGTCGTTGATTACATAGGGTATCAAAAGTTACGTGTCGCAGGTAAGAGAATTAAGTTAAGGACGATAATAAATCAGACATAATGTAAAGAAAAACTTCCAGAGGGCGCCTTTTCAATTCAGAAAGCGTCTTGTTAACGAGAGAGCTCAGATGAGAGTGGTCTTCTTACTCTTACCGATTGACCGACGGTGGGTGCGGTCTTTCATCGATTCTGTCATGGTTATTTATTCTGTTAGGAATCTATTGGGTATCCTAACAAGAGAATAAATCTCGTGGTATATAGAAACGTATATATACTGATCCCGCCCCCCGATTTCTTTGGCTGCGTTAGTCCAGGGTAAGTCCGCCCAGAACAAGATGTCTCGATTCCAAACCAAAACCCGCTTGGTTTTGCTACTGTGTCTTTTGCAAACCGTTTGCAAACTGGTGACATGAAATAACAGACAGCATACAAATAATGGAATTATATTTATGGATCTTACTTAACTAAAGGTTTAGTAACGTGTTACAAAAAGAATGAAGCCCATTCTAATTAGCAGTCAAATGGACACCAGCTGGAGCACGTCTTGAACTTCCTTGTCACTCCTGAGCTCTCGGACATTGTCAAAACACACACCACTTTCCAAAAGTTACCCGCAATCCATCTCGAGCAAACGGCTCAATGATCATGTGGTCTCTTTAAAGTCAAAGTGCTTTTATTATCAAACTGTTATGTTACCAAATACTGCGTTGAGATTCCTGTTCTTGCTGGTATCCAGAGCACAACAGAGAAATCAAATTGAAACATTGTAGTGCTGTGCAAAAATAATTCGTTCCAAATAACCAATGTGCAACAGAGCACAATCTGTGTGAACAAGACAGAAATAAGCGAATGAATGGATGGATAGATGGAGAGGTAGTTTGGCGGAAATAAAATAAACTAACACTGAGAACATGAATTGCAGCGTCCTTGAAAGTGAGGCAATAGCTTGTGGAATCATTTCAGATTTGAAGTCAGTGAGGTTAGTCAGACTAGATCATGAGCCCAGTGGTTGTAGGGTGACAACTGTTCGCAAAGCTGTTGTGTGGGAAATGCAGCTCCCTTCCCTCCTTCGCAATGGCATTAACGAGAAGAGCGCATGTCCTGGATGGTGGATCCTTTGTGATCGATGCTGCATTTTTCAGGTTAGGCTCTTTGAAGATATACTCAGTGGTGGGGAAGGCTGTTACTGTGATGGACTGGGACCGAGGTTTTTCTGTTCCTATGAACTGGTTTACCGATAACAGTACGTGATGTAATCAATCATCGTCCTCTTTAGAGTGCATGGATAGAGGTTTGTGAATGTTTTACAGGCCATGAAAATGTATTGTCAGACAGTAAAAGTGTTGTCTTTCCTTCTTCGTAATGACTTCTGTGATTGACCCAGAACGGACCCTCTGATACGACAACGGTCAGGAATTTACGTTTACCGCCCCTTGCCACCCCTGATACCCTAACAAAGATCGGCTGATGTATCTTCGGTTCTGCTGACTTCGAGCGAGAGGATGTTGTGTGGATCTATTCAGCGCCATTTTCAATCTCCCCCCGATATATGTGCCGATTCGACAACACTTTTGATTTGGCTAGCGGCTAAATCGATTACTCCTCTTGGTCTATCTGCGACATCGGTGTGAGGAACTGGCCAGGTAAATCTCGGATATTCTACCTAATGCTTTTGCGCATTTCATGGCCATACCAGCAGATTGTCGGAGGCTTTGTCAATGTTCAGAGCAATGTAAATTGTACAACCACCCACCCCACTCTCTTCAACAACCACCCCTTCCAATAAAGTTCCAATGGCTTTTTAGTGGGCCCAGTGGAGGATCACGATAATGACTCTTGGGATTAAATGGTTAACGATTGCGGATCTGGCCAGTACTGAGATTACAAGAATGTGGGGAGTTATGGATAGCTCATTAGAATCTATCGAATGTTAAAAAGACAAAGATAGAGTGGATGAGTAGGAGTTCGATCATCCTACAATCTGACATTTGTAACGGTGCAAAAAGATAATCCTTTTTCCGTCTTAATCTGGAGCTGCATATCAGTGACATTCATCAGTGACCAGTGACTCTTTACGGGAGAATGAGTTGTAACTGCTCAGTTGCAGGTGGCAGGTATCTGTGCGAACGTCAGGTGAGGGAAGAAGTGGAGTAAACAGCCTGTGCAGAACACACTGAGGTCGTCCCATCAATAACAGGTGTAACGACGCGTATATTGTTGGCGGAACTTACGACCATGTAAATGCCGCAGCGGCCTGGTCTCCGGCACTGAGTCCAACGCGGTGGCTCACAGTGGAAAGGAGAGAGGATGAGTTACATGGGATTGAGCAGTTAGAGGAGCCGACAGGGGATTCAATCGAGACCCCTAGATGGTGGAGAAGAAGGCCAGAAGATGCGGCAGTGGGATACTGACACAATATAGAGTTGGGTTTACGAAAATCTCTCAAACCTTTGTCACAACATCATCGTACCCTACAATAACATCCTTCGCCTCCTGATTTTCTCCCACAATGTATCCGTGTTGGTGGTGAATACCGATGTGAAGTAATCATCAAGGATTTTTCAAACTTCTTGTCTGCAGATACCCTGCTTGCTTCCGTAAAATACCCTACATTCTCATCGCTCCCCATTTGCGCCTCATATACCTTCACAAAGTCTCTTATTTCAACATTCGCCCTTTGTTTCATAACCTCCGCATGTCTGGCTTGATATAGGACGACTAAACATTAAACATCATTTATTTCCTTCTGTCCATATCTACAATACTTCGTAACATTTAGCTTCTCGAATATTGCCTTGTCTTGCTTTATTCTCAGCTTCATCTCTGGGAAAAAAAATAATGCTGATAGTTATGTCGATATTATAGGATATCCACATGTCTTGTGTGGTTTCTTAATGAAAGTTCCCCAGTTCCTGCCCAATGCATTTCTATTTTTATTCGGCCGTCTGAGGGTTGTCCCGTGAAGACCAGTCTGATTACAACTAAAATGACTTTAACACTTCTGTGATTATGGGCACTGTTCCAAAAATTGTCCCCATCGCATTATTGATAATTCGGTCCTTATTACCACATACATTTTTTTTCTGATACAGAATTGGGGGCGCAGGAAATGCAACGGTTGAATACTAATGTTCTTTAATTATGATGATAAGGTAGCAATGGGGGCAAATGAATGACTTATGAATAAAACGGGTTCTTCGCAAATTTGTTTGCTATGGAAAGCACTATCAATGTGCTAGTGTCCAGAGAGTGTCATGGACCGGGAGTGAGTGCCATTGTTATTAAAAAAATGAAAAAGTGTTCAGCAAACACAAAGGTATTAAGATGGATAAATCTTCTGGGACAGATGGACTACATCCCAGAGACCACAGAGAGGATGCCGAAAAGTTAATGGATATATTGGTCATTTTATTCTAATACATGAGTCCAGTACTTTCCTAGGGAACGGATATGGTGGACCAGGAGATCAGTCCGTTAGGGTCTTTCGATGTCAAGAAGAAGGTGTATTAAGTTGGCTATGTCCACAGGACCTGATGGGATTTTCCACAGCATATTAAAGGACGCCAGTGACGAGATTTCTGGTGCCTTGACTAGTGCCTTTGTGTCCTCCTACATTTACCACCTCTTATTATGGAATCCATCCCCTTATCCCCTCATCCAGCTGAGTCAACCTGGTGCGGCCTCCATTTCTTCTTTGAGATCCAACGGATATTTGGGGAACGTTTCTCCCCATCTTCCGCTCGGCCCTGCGCAGTAGTTAGAACCGCCCTCTGGTCTGCAAATCTACTCCATCTTTCCGTTCCCGTTCTGAGCGTTTATTCTTGAATTATTTCTTATATTTGCAGATACAGCGGCTCCCCAACAAAAAGCAAGATTATTAGTCACCTCATTTGCATAAATCCGAGTCATTTATGTATATCACCAACCCCTGAAAAACTCACCCTCGAACATTACTTATGGATTTATTACTTATTAATTCTCTGTTGCGATTAAAGTGCGATTCCTGAGTTACAACATTGAAATCTCTGCACTGCCGAATGCAACATTTCGGCGGCACACCAATCTACTTTTTTTTATATAATTTTTGCAGAGTGTATCAACCCGAGGGCTCAACGTCACAGATTTACCTGTCGACGAGATATTCCCGTATTTCTCCATGGTTTCCACGCAACAGAGACCGAACTGTCGTATTACTTTAACAAAATTATTATTTCTCTGACTAAATTTTCAACCCATCTGTACTTTTCCAATGTTCCTTCAAAATCCACAACTGCATCACCTTTTGTGTCGCCTCCAAGCATATTTCTGAGTCATCCCCATATGCATACAAGTTAACTGTCAGGACATCTGCAGCATTTGTTACATGGAGAATGGCTGCTCAACAACACTCTCCTCTGTCCTCTATATCCAGGACAAATTTGAATCCTTGCTGTCCAACGCAGCTCGGTCTTATAGATTAGGCGACCGCAACATGTCTTTTTCGAAGGTCTTACTTCCACTCTGTTCCCAAAGCCCAATGCTTCACGGTCCCAGCGGTCCTTCAATCGATAATGACCAACTATCCTATTAAGACATAGTGTTTTGGCTGTGGGAGGAAACAGGAGCACTCCGAGGAAACCCAGGCGGTCACTCTATACTGGCAGCGGCAAGAAATGAGGAGAACAGTCGATAATCAAACAGAAAATGAAAAAGGTCAGACAACGAGGGACCCAGTGAAGATGCGCGTCGGCGTTTTGGAGAGGTAAGGTACCAATCAGTATCTCAGGAGGAATACTGCAGTGCAAGACAGTATTGCAAGGGTCAGCGGGAAAAATGCTGTCATGTGTCCATACTACTTGAAAGTATTCAGGATAGAGCCATACAGTTCACAGCATCTCAAATTTCGTGTCGAATCTCAATAAATAAATAAATCGTAATCCGGTGCCTTTTCCTCAGCAATCAGCTTCCGCACATACCCAATGTACTAAATCCAATCGACAGACTGGAGCTCCACTGCACAACATGTCCAATAATTAATGTTATTTCCAACAAGGCATTGCGGTGGCAGTTACTACTCGAGACGGGCGAACAACGATGAGACGAGTGGCTTTACGAGTGCGAGTAACTGAATTACTCTCGAGGAGACAGACAGATTCCAAAGAACTCCAGATCAAGTGTAGATTTGCCATCTGCCCACGGTAACCAGTCTTCCCAAAACATTCGATGGCTGCGGCTGTTGTAAACAAAATCTCTCGCCAAAGGAAAGAGAAGGAGTACATTGGGCGGACATGAGGAGGCTTTCGAGCCACACGGAATACCGGCAGGGCACGACGGTTTGAAGTGAGATTGTACTGTCAAAGCTTCGCAAGAATATAACGACAGAAACACCGACTGGGTGGAACTGAAATAGACATTACAGAGAGCTTATGAAGAACGTGAACTGGACGGAGGACAGTGGAGGCAGATTGGGAAGACGTCCCCGTTTGTGGTACGGCATGGAGTGGGGGAGGGCAGGAGTTAATCGGGACCGTCCGCAACCCCAATTGAACTGCACTTACCACTGAGAAAATGGGATATATTGCGGCGGTACAGGAGAAGTGTCACCGAGGATTAATGCGGTCCTGACAACGCCGAGTGAACTTTGCCATGAGACTGAAGGGCGATTTCACCGTCTCCTTCAGCTGAACCCTGAACCTGGACTGGACTATGGCGTAAAGGGCCGTGTTCGTGCAGCAACTCAGTAGTTGCAGCATGTAGCCCAGCTCCCGCAGAATATCCGGCGGTAACACGTAAATGTAAAAGAATAGGCCATCCAACACGGAAAACACCGTCAACAGCGCCCACAGCAGGATGAAATTCCCCGACATCACCAGCAGTAACAGAAGGGATTGCCGGCGGTTCTTCATCTCCGGGTCGGCGGGCGTCTCGCCATCGTGAGAAACACGGAGTCTCCTCCGGGCTCGGCTGGCCAGTAAGACGTGCCTGATGGTTAAACTGTTGAGCAGCAGAATGAGGATAAAGGGGAGAATTGGGGTGAGGAGGAAATGAATCACAAGAAATGTTGCCTCCAGAGATAGGGAAAAAAGTGTTGAACTTAGACAGAGCACGGGCGAATTTAATACCGAATATAAGCCGTCGAGCATAAAGTACCAGAAAATGTTCTTTACGCAGCTGAGCACTGTCACTGTCCCCAGAACCAGAGCCGCCGCTCTCGCGGTGCAGTATTTTCGTTTCAGCTTCTGAAAACAAATAGCGACAAATCGATCAAAGGTGAAAGTGACGGTGAACCAGACAGAACAGTCCGTGGCGGTGTAGAACACGACGGCGTGGATATTACACACGGGAACACTATACGACCAGAGGAAAAAGTCCAGTCGTAAGTAAGTCTCTGGAATCTTTTTCAATAGAAGATCGAAGAGAACGACCAGTTGATCCGCAGCTACCATGGCAACCAGGTATCTTGTGACGCCTTTGGAGAGACCACACTTTCGCCGCAAGAGAATCATGATTGTCACCAGGTTAACTATGCGGAAGGAAATAAAGACCATTAGCACACACTTGGATGGAAACATTCTCAAATTATAATTATTTTAATCGCTAGCACTTTGGAAGAGAGATGGAGAGAAATTTCTTAAGACCGAGGCAGGTGAATGTGTGGAATTCATCGCCACAGATGTCTATGGTGGCCAGTTTATTGGAAACATTTGTGGTGGGGTTGATCAGCTCGTGATTCATCGGGGCGTCAGTATGTGGTAGGGAGGGATGATAAATCAGCTATGATGGAATGGCGGAGAAGGCTTGGTGCTTGAATGGCTGAATTCGGCTCCCTAGCCTTATGCCCTAAGCAGTGATATCACCCAATGGCTGGCGTGCTCATATCTTTCGCAGCAGAAGGAGTTGCAAACGGGGAGTGTATACAGAATAATAAACTGATGAATGTAACAATTATCACCATGACAGGAATTCATCTCCCCTCAACTGCAAACATGAGAGAACATCAGAACATAAGAGCATTATCAATTGGAACAGGAATAGGCCATCTGTTCGGACTGGCATGCTCCCGCAATGAAGATGATCATGGCTGATCTGCCCACGGACTCATCGCCGCGTACCTGCCTTTTCCCCAGAGCCCTGAATTCTTCTACTATTCCAACAACAATGCCAACTTGCCTTAAATATATTTACTGATCTAACCTCCACTGCTTCATTGTGCAGAAAATTCCACCGATTCTCTTATCTCTGGGGGGAAAAAAACAGTTTCTCCTCATTCGGTCCCAAGTTTACATCCCAGAATGTCGAGACTATTTCCCTCAGTTATCGTCTTATCTAACGGTGGAAACAACTTTCCTACCTCTATCATATCTATTCCTTCAATAATTTTAAATGTCTCTGTAAAATCTTCTCTCAATCTTCTGAATTGCACCGATTACGAATACAGGTGAGTCTATTTCCCTTCGTAGCCGAACCACCTCATCTCCGCAATCATCTGGTGGCCCGCCTACAATCTACAGTTTATGCTTCAAGTCAGGAGACCAGAACTGCACAGTGCTTCATACACCGCCTCACCAGTACCTTGTGCTGATTCAGCATAACCTCCCTGCTCGGAATTTTGATTCCTGTGGTAACGAAGGCCAACTTTCCATTTGGGTTCCTGATAGCCCGCTGCACCTGCAAACCGACTTTTTGTGATTCATGTACTAACAATCCAAAGTCCCTCCGCACAGCAGCACACTGCAATCGCTCACCAATTAAATAATAATCTGTTCTTTCATTTGTCCTTCCCAAGCGGTTGACCTCGCATTTATCAAATTTGTACTTAATCGGACAGATGCAAGTGCATTCGCTTAACCTATCAATATGCCTCTGTGGGTTCTCAGTCTGCTTATCACTCTTTTCGATGGCGACAAATTGTGGCAGCGATGATGCCCATGTAACTTCATGATCTTCAACAGGTGAGACGTTGGAGCTATTTATTTATTTATTTATTTGTTTGTTTGCTTATTTACTTATTTGTTTGTTTGTTTATTTTTTCTTTGTTTAATTCAGCGATGCAGCCCAGTTCAACAAACTTCTACAAAACCGATTGATCCTGCCCTGACCCAAATGGACACATCACTATGGGGATAATAAAGAGAAGACGTTCTGGTCACCTCAGTACAGCAAGGACGTGTACGTTTCTCAGCGGGTACATATGAAATGTGTCAGAATGCTGACTGGAATTTAGATAACTCCCCGTGAGTAGAGTTTGTGTGTGCTCAGACTTGCTTCTCATGAAGTGAAGGTGCATGAGAGGTCACTTGGTGGAGCTGTTTCAGAGGAGTAGAGCCGGAGTTAGCGTTTGCCTGACAGAGAATTAATTGGGACCCCGAGGGTAACTACGCAAAAAAAAGAGTAATTCTGCAATGCATCGAAACATAGAAAACCTACAGCACAATAATAGCCATTCGGTCCGTAATACTGCACCGAACATGTCCTTCCCTTAGGAATTACCTAGGGTTACGCATAGCCCTCTATTTTTCTAAGCATTTATCAGCGCAGGAGTTTCCTCAAAGACCCTATTGTATCCGCATCACCTTCTGTCCCTTCCACGCACTCATCACTCTCTGCGTAAAATATTTACCCCTGACATCTCCTCTATATTTACCTCCAAGCACATTAAAACTGTGCACTCTCGTTCCAGCCATTTCAGCCCTGGGGAAAAGCCTCTGACCATCCAGACGACAAATCCCTCTCGTCATTTTACCAGGTCACATCTCTTCCTCCGTCACTCCAAGGAGATATAGGTGAGTTCACTCAACCTACTCTCATTCCCAATCCATGCAACACCCTTGTAAATCTCCTCTGCACCCTTTCTATTCATCGTTTTCCGCATTCTTCCTGTAGTGAGGCAACCAGATCTGATCACATTACTCCGGGTGTGGTCTGCCCAGGGTCCTATATAGCTGCAACATTACGTCTGGGTTCTTAAACTCAATCCCACGACTGTTAAAGGCCAGTACACCGCATGGCATTCTTTACCACAGAGTCAACCTGAGCAGCAACATTGAGTGACTCATGCACTCGGACACAAAGATCACTCTTAAACTCCACACAGCCAGAGTGTTACCGGTTAGACTATATTTTGCCATCATGTTTGACCAACCAAAGTGAACAACCTCATATTTATCTGGGTTGAACTCCATCTGCCGGTTTTCTGCAGTTTTGATTCATATCAATGTCCCGCTGTAACCTCTGACAGCTCTCCACGCTGTCCACAGCACCTCGAACATTTGTAACGTTAGTAAATTTGCTAATATATCCCTGCACTTACTCATCAGTTCAATAATAAAAATCACGAAGAGTAGTGGTCCCAGAACAGATTCCTTAGGCATGTCGTTGGTCAGCGACCTCCAGCTGAAAATGACACGTCTGCAACCACACTTTGCCTTCCATGTGCAAGCAATATCTGGCTCCACAAAGCAATCTCCCCTTGGATCCCAAACCTCCTTACTTTCTCAATAGGTCCTGCATGGGTTACCTTATCAAATACACTCAGCCGATGTTTGCTGAAGCGACAGCGGTTTTGGAGAGCAGCCATGCAATTAGCGCGTCGTTAGAGGACAGGTATGAAAGAGAAGCTGACTTATATTTTTCAACGTTAATCACGAGAAAGAAATGAGACACTTACCAGGGACAGCTACAATGGCGATTACAGGATAGTAAACCATTTTGACAGTCTGAAGCGCCTGATAGATTCGAAAGTCCAACTGATTTCCATTATTTGTTTTAACCAGATATGGATACGCCCGGAAAATATTATTTACAGATGCCGCAGCGTTCCGCGATGCATTTTGTAGGTCCATTGCTGGAATAATCCAAATTTCTGCTCCCGATCTAGCCTCTGTCCTCTCTCTATCTGAAGCCCTCTGATGTCTGATAGCGTAGACTGGCGCCTCTGACGGAGACTGTCGTTGAGAGGGAGACATATTAATAGAACAATTCACCAGCAGCCACGCCTCCGCGGTGACGTCGACAGTCTCCACGGACACTCACTTAATTAATTTCTGCGGAATTACTCGTGTAGTTAACTATTTATTTGCAGACCCTCAGAGAAGCAATACAAATGCAAGTTGGAAAATTTATCTAATAATCACAGCAGTCGGCTGTCCACCGATGCGTGTCGTGTCTGTAAGTGGACACAAAATTACGAAACTTACTTATTTACCCACAGTCAGACACTGGCATACAACTAGTCTGGAAAGGAAGGTACAGGCAGCAAATAATGAACAAAAGAAAACAATAATAATGATATTAGCAGATGAAAATAATTATTGCATCGATATTAAATTATAGTTCCTTTTTTTTCTGAGTGGTCCGCCACGTCCTTCTCACAGCGCACTATTTTTCGTCTTTTTTTGTTTTTTGGCGAGGCCAAGTTGCGAGCTCGACCCTCTACCCAGCAGGGATGGAAAGCCTGCCCGGGAAAGGATTGACTGGATTCTAACGCGGGACCCTTCGTTCCCGTGTCCGGCGCTGATGTCACTGCGCCACCAGCCGGCCTATAGTTGCATAGGTAGATTGAAAATAAAATCGTGCTAGATAATTTCGTAATAATAATAATGAGAAAAAGAGCGCTGACCAGCGGCCAATAGGGACGTCGGGTGATTTGGGAGCCGAAGACTTCAATCAGCTGGTGTATTGAAGGCAACACCGGGTCCTTACAGTGAACAAAGATCTTCGACCAGCGACCAGGCGACGTTTGCGGTTGATTAGCAAGAGGACGGCAGGGGCAAACGCAATAGCCCACGTCTGAATGGACCGTCAAGCATGTGGTCTTCATGCTTTTGCTCGCCGACGCCTCAGCTCATGGAGTCTTCAGTCAAAGGAGGCAAGGAAAAGGAAAACACTTGGTTAAGATTGTTTTCAATCTCTTCCTTATATCTGTTCAGATAGGAATAGCAGAGATACCAGGCAGGATAGTTGAAAACTATCGAGATCTGAGAAGGCATAAAGAACTCCAGTAACCCTGACGACGTCAGCTGCGAGAGCTGCGTTCAGCTGCATCTTCTGACAATCCGAGTTAAGGTGGTGGAAGTGGAAATGGACGAGCTCCAGATCACTCGAGAGGCTGAAGTGGTGATGGACAAGGATATACAGAGAGGGAGTTACACCCAGGGCTGGCAGGGCACTGGAGACTGTATGACAGTCAGGAAGGGCAAACGGCTGAAAGGGCCAGGGCAGAGTTTCCCTGTGGCCATCTCCTTCAACATTTTGGATAGTGTTGTGGTGATTGGGGGCGGCGGAATGACCTAACAGTGTTCAGTAACAGTGACCGCGTCTCGGTCACTCAGTTGACCTCTGTAACACAGAAGAGAAGTCGGTGGTGGGTGGTGTGATTAGGAGAGCTGAGGTGGCGGGAAAAGGCAGGCTATATTGGTATTATCCAGTCCTCAGCATTCTTAACTGGGAAGATGAACAACGAGAAATTATGGTCTACGTAGGTACCGATGACATGAGTATGATGAGTGACGATGCAGTGCACAGGCGGTTCGGAGAAGCAAGAGCTCAGTTAAAGGACAGAATCTCCAGGGTTGTGATCTTAAGTTTGCTACCAGTGCCACGGGCTTTTAACGCAGCGAGGAAGGAGTATACAGTTTAAAACGTAGCTAAGGTGTTGCTTTTCTATACGCAGTTCCCTGAATATAAATGGGAACATGCATTTGGCTTCCACAACACGAACTCAAAATGCCGATTTTTCTGCAGGGAATCTTTGCAATTGATCTTCAGCTGTGATTTTTCAATTCATTTCTTCTCTGATTTTTTTTTCCATTTCAGTCGGTTTTCCAATATACGGGATAGTCCACGCCTTTATTCCCTCTGCCAAAGTGTGAGATTTCGCAATTCCCTACATTATGTTACTTCTGCAAATTCTTTGCCTATTCCTGCAGTCCGTCTCACTCCTTCTGCAAACACCTTTGTTGCTCAGTTCCACCTGCACTTCCCTCTGCCTCCGCAAGATCCACCATCCCTCCCAAAAAGCAAACATATTCGTCATTCAAATCATTGACGAACAGCGCGATAAGAAGCGGTCCCAGACACCGATTGCTGCGGAACTCCACTAATGACCGCCGTCCAATCTAAAAGATACCTACGCAGTAATCTTTATGGACATCTGCAGAAGGCTACAATATTAAGCAGCACCAGAATAGTCTGAAAGTTCCGAGCAAATGAGAAATAAGCGTGATTGGCTGTGTCCGGACATGAGGTTTCACCAGCTACCGAGAAGCAGAAAGGACACAACAACTTACTGTAAATACCAAGTCAGATTCCGTCTATTTATACGGTACGATTAGTAATTACATGATCGTTCCGATATAATAATACAAGATAGAGAAGCAACAACTTATTTAATAGATGTAATCATTCCTAACACATCTTACTTACATTATTCAATGCTTAAAATATGCCGCAATATGCTGAATTAAAAGGGGAAAGTGAAAGGAGATGGATCATGAATAATGTAAATATTGTCACGATACTGTTTACAACAACTGTCATCATAGTCATTACAAATCAGCATTACAATATGAGCCCTACAGGTAAAATATTGATATCAATCTCCAAATTGCTAAATACCTCTCGAGTAGTCTGAAAGCTCCGAACAGTTGACAAGTGGAGGTGGCTGGTTCTGGTGTTATCCGTGTTGGTGTGACTGAAGTTCCTCAGTCTCGTTCAGATTATCCACTCTCATTCATCTGGAAACTGCTCCTGAAACTGAATTAAGAATCTCGGATCCTCAATCAAGTTTCTGGTTGAAAGAAAAACAAAAGCTCAAAAACAATAAGACATCAGCCAAGTCCAGCTGCGCCGCAGACAAGAAACCACCCGCACTTCTTCAGTTCCTGAGAGGGACAAAGGAATTGCCTGTTAACTCTCCCCGATATTTAAAACCGCCTTCCCTTCCATTACCAGTGGCTAATGATTGACTAAGCCGTTTATCACGTTGCAGTCCTCTTCTCTGGTTAATTGGCAATCTGTTGATCAGTGAGGCACAGGGAAACAGTGTCAGGATGATCTCCGCCCCCCTCCCCCCCCCCCGTCTCTCTCTCTCTCTCTCTCTCTCTCTCTCTCTCTCTCTCTCTCTCTCTCTCTCTCTCTCTCTCTCTCTCTCTCTCTCTCTCTCTCTCTCTCGCCAAACAGCCAGCGTAACACTTTTCTTAAATATATTAAGACCACAGGAAATGAATCACGATTGTATAACATAACTTCATAGAGAATACAATCACGTGATGAAGAAGATTGAAGTCAGTCTGGATGTCCTTTTGTTTAAAGCGGAGGCTGCAGTGATGTCAATAACAAAGGGTTTCGAAAGATATGGGCAGAAGGGAAGCGAACGGGGTTAAGAAGGCGAATTAAATCAGTTGTGTTGGAATGGCGGATTAGAATCGGTGGAATGGCCAAATTGTACTCCTACGACCTGTTATTTATGCTTCTATTCTTTCTGTATTCTTCACGGTCAAAACGTTCAGATTTCGTCTGAAACTGCATCGATCTTCAACCGGCCGTTTGCATATGAATTCCAATTTCCTCTGGGCTTGTTTGAGGCGGTCTGAATATGTGATTATGCCATTGATGGCATAAACTCAACAGCCACTTTATTTGGTACACCCGTACACCTGCTCGTTCATGGAAGTATCTAATGAGCCGTGGATGTGGCAGCAGCACATGGTAGAAAAGTCTATTCAGGCATGCTCGAGAGGATCAGTTATTTCCCATCATATGTCGGAATGGGTTTTGACAGCAGAACGATGGTTGGTGGCCGACGGGGTGATTTGTCTTTCTCTGAAATAAGTTTTTTTTTCAGTTACAGTACTCCCCAGAGATTAAAGAGAATGTTGCGAGATAATTAAAACAAAATCTTTCAGTGACCGGCAGTTCGATGGCTGAAAACATTAACAACAGAGATCAGTTGTGATTAGTGCTTTTACTCTTACGGTTGAACGCCTCAGCACCTGTGGTCTTTCATGACTCTTTTATGGTCGTTATCTCCATTATTGATTTATTGAGTACGCCAGCAAGAAAATGAATCTCATGGTATACGGAGACGTATATGTACTGAAACCCCCGGTCTCCACGGCTGTTTAGGTCTATGGAAACCACTCACATGTCCCGCCAACCTCGTGAGATTGAAACGGCTCTCCCGCCTCTGACCCCCGGTTTATATGCATGCTGTGTAATTTACTACACTGTAACAAATTAATGCCACGAATTAATAGACAGCACAATGCATTCGATTAAATTACACTTAGAATCTTAACATGCAAGGGTTAGAAAATAAAAGCAAAAAGAAGAAGGGCGATTTAAATTTAGCAGTCGAATGTGCACCAGATGGAGATCAAATTGCACTTCCTTGTCACTCGCGGGCTGGTCCGCGGTCAATGGGAAAGCACGCACCACCTTCCGAACGTCGCTCCCAATCCATCTCGAACAAACGGGTCTCCCACCGGATTGTATCCTTCGACAGTGCATCACATGTGCATCGATCGTGTGTATATTCAGAGGCTTTTTCCCAGGGCTGAAATGGCTAGCACAGGAGGGCACAGTTTTAAGGTGCTTAGAAATCGGTACAGAGGGGATGTCAGGGATAAGTCTTTTACGCAAAGAGTGGAGAGTGCGTAGATTTGGCCGCCGGCGACAGTAGTGCATGCGGATAGAATAGGGTCTTTAAAGAAACTCCTGGATAGGTTAATGGAGCTTAGACGAATAGAGGACCATCGTTAACCATAGGTAATTTCTAAGGTAAGGACATGTTCTGCATAACTTTGTGGGCCGAAGGGCAGTATTGTGCTATAGGGTTTCTATGTTTCTATGATCGGCTCTCTCAGCATCTTCCTTCATAATCTGACGCCGAACAAAAAAAAAACAAGACCAACCTTACTGTCCCTCTCCAAGAAAAGCTCCTCCTGATTCTACAATGCTAATTGGATAGCACATAGTACTTCTATTCAACAATAACCCAAACATGTGGCCAGCAGAACAGACTGCTCTTACGGAACTGCTAAAGGAAATACATAAAACATAACAGTAAATATATGAACCAGGACATTACAGTTCTTTGATAATCATTGTGTTTTGAACTTTGACCTCAGAGTGGAATCACACCAAAAATGTTGGAGGAACTCAGCAGCTCAGAGGACATCTCTGGTAATGAATGAGGGGTCGACGTTTCGGGCAGAGACAATTCATTAGGACTTGGCAGCAGCAATATACGTGTTCTCTCTACACACGTAGTTTCAGTCAGTTTCCTGCTCGTCACAGGCTTTTGCAACTAATCAGCGTGGCATTGAGCCTACGCAAAAACGGAAAGTAAAATGCGAATTGTCCAACTGTGTGTGCGCAATCATGCTTGTTCCCGTATTTTCCTTCCTCACCGCCATTTCCCGGCCTTCTCCTCGTAACGATTAATGCGTTTCTATTCGGCATTCGACCGACTGAGCTCTCTCCCGTGAAGACCTGTTTCATCATAACCTGTAACGACCTTCACACTTCTGTGATTACCGGCACTGCTCCCAAAATGGTCCCAATCTAATTACTGATAATTTGTTCGGTATAACTCAATATATTCTTCTTATCTAGACCTGGGGCACGGGAAATGTAACAATTGAAAACTAATGTTCTTTAATGAACTGTTAATTTAACCAGTTCTTTGCATCTGTGTTTGCTGTGGAAAACAGTATCTGGGTGCCAGAGTCCCGAGAGTCACAGGAACCGAGAGTGAGGGCTATTTTAAATACAAATGAAAAAGTGCTCAGCAAAGACAAAGTTCTTAAAATGTGAAGTCTCCTGGGACAGATGGATTATATTCTAAGGTGCTGAGAGTGGCTGCTGGAGAGATAATGGATAGATTTGTCATCTTCTTTCAAGAGTCTGCTGAATCTGGCATTTCTCGGAGGAATGGAAGATTACAAATGTGATTCCACTCTTTACGAAGGGATGAAGGCAAAAAATTGGAAATGTTGGGCAAGTTAGCTTAATCTACCTGGGAACGTTTTTGACTCCTTTATTAAGGATGAGATTGCGAGTTTCTTGGTGAGTAATGATAAAATAAGTCAAAGTCAGTAGGGTTTCTCTGAATGGAAATCTCGCCTGATAAATCTGTTAAGAGTTCTTCGAGAAAGTGAAAAGCGGGAGGGGGGCGCGGAGGTGGAGGATACAAGTGAGGCAGTGGCTGTCATTTACATGGATTTTCAGAAGGTATTTGAAAAGGTGTCACACATGAGGCTGCTTCACAGTATAAAATCCAAAGGCATTCCATGAACGATAACAGATGTGAAGGATAACAGAATTGCTGTCAGGCAGGAAGCAACGAGTGGGAAAAATGGGCATTTTGTGGATGGCTGCTGGTGACTTGTGGTGTTCCTCAGGGTCAGTATTGGGACATCTACTTTTCACGTTGTTTGTCCATGATTTGAATGAATGAATGAAATTAATTTATTTCGGTCAGTACAAACGTAAGAAAGGTATCATTTACAACGATTATTTCATAACACAACATTACAAAAAAATATTGGATATCCTTTAAAACAGACCGAAACGATGTAGGTTGAAGCTACATCAAATTACGCCTCTCCCTCTTACTTATTCAACAACATATTTGGCGTCAATCATCACATCAAAAACAAAAAAAAAAATCATCATCTTTTAACACAAATATGTAATTCCAAATACATTTTATTACATTACTCCCTTTCATTTTAAATCACGTATTTTATATTTGATCATTAACTAATCCTAAAATAAATAGGATTATGGAATTAAAAGCTTTGTAGTAAAGTTTGCAGACGATATGAAGATAGGTGGGGGTGGGGTAGGTAGAAATGAGGAATCAATGAGATTGAAGCAAAACTTAAACAAATTGGCAGGATGGGGGGAAAGTAGCAGATGGAATAAAGTTTTGGAAAATATATAATGATGGATTTTGATACAAGGAAAAAAAGGGTAGACTATTATCTAAATGGGAAGAAGATTCAAACATCGGAGGTGCAGAAGGTGCAGACTCGGGATTCCTCGTGCAAGACTCCCAGAAGGTTAATTTACAGGTAGCATCTATGGTAAAGCAGAAAATGCAATGTCGACATTTATTTCAAGGGGAATGGAAAACAAAAGTAAGGAGAGAACGCTGACGGTTTATAAAACGCTAGTCAAGCCATCCTGAGAGTATTGCAAAAAGTTTTGTGCCCCATATTTCAGAAAATATTTATTTTACTGGACATTTCAGAAGAGGTCCACGACAATGATTCGGTGAATAAAGGTGTTAACATATGGGGAGTGTTTGACAGCTTTGGGCCTGTATTCGCCGGATTTTAGAAGAATGCGGTGGGATCTCATTGAAACCCACAGAATACAGTAAGGATTTGATAGGGTCGATGTGGCGAGAATGTTTCGTCTGGTGGCGGTGTCCATCACTGCAGGACACAATCTCACAAATGAGGTGCAACCCTTCAGAGAAGATTGCTGTGCAGCCCAGGTCCGTGTAGATAGATGTGCAAGGTGGAAATCAATCGCACCCTGATCGATCAGGGCATCAAATGATACAGCTTGACGGCTTGATGGTGGATCTATGTGTTTGAGTGAGCTCTGGAATCAGCCATGATAGAATGCCGTAGAAGTCTCGACAGCCCAATGGCCTATTTCTGCTCCTCTGTCTAATGGTTTTATGGACTCGCTGAATATTTTATTCGCATATCACTTTTTTTTACTGTTGTTTTAAAAGAGCAAAAGCCCTCGCCAGAGGGAAGAGATGGGGATACATAGGGAGCACCTGAGCAGGGAATCGGGCCGCACAGAATACCGGCAGGGCACCACGTTCGGATTGCGATGGTGATGTCAAGGCTTCGCATGCCAATAATGGTAAAATCACGCACTTGTTGGAACTGGAGGAGACATTACCGGGAACCCGTGAAGACAGTAAACTGGAAGGAGCAGAGTGGAGACAAACTGTGGATGCTCCCAAATCCTGTTGGTGCATGGAGGGGTGGAGGGCGGGAGCTTTTCAGGGACGTTCACATCCCCAATGACGAAAAGGGATATTTTGCAGCGGTATGGGAAAAGCGTCACTGAGGATTAATGCTCTCCTGACAACGCTGAGTGAACTTTGTCATTAGAAGGAAGGGAGATTTCACCGTCTCCATCAGCTGTACCCTGAACCTGGCCTGGACCACGGCGTAAAGGGCCGTGTTGGTGCAGCAGCTCAGCAGTTGCAGCATGTAGCCCAGCTCCCGCAGGGTTGACGGGGGATTCACGAAAACGTAAACACCGATGCTCTCCCATACGGAAGACACCGTCAGCAGCGCCCATAACAGCTTGAAATTCCCCGACATCACCAGCAGTAACAGGAGAGATTGCCTGCGGTTCCTCATCTCCGGGTCGGCGGGTGGCTCGCTGTCGCGTGAAACACGGAGTCTCCTCCGGGCTCGGCTGGCTACTAAGACGTGCCTGATGGTTAAACTGTTGAGCAGGAGAATCAGGATAAAGGGTAATATTGGGGTGAAGACGTAATGAATCATCAGAAATGTTCCGAGCTGAGGTGAGGATAATAAACTGTAACTGCCATCACAGACCAGGGACGTACTTAATATCGGATACGTCCCAGCGAGCAAAAAGTACCAGAAAATGTTCTTTACGCAGCTCAGTACAGTCACTGTCCCCAGAACCAGAGCCGCCGCTCTCCTGGTGCAGTATTTTCGTTTCAGCTTCTGAAAACAAATGGAGACAAATCGATCAAAGGTGAAAGTGACCGTGAACCAGACAGAACAGTCCGTGGCGGCGTATAACACGACGGCATGGATATTACACACGGGAACACGATGCGACCAGAGAAAAATCTCTTCTGCAACGTGAGTCTTCGGTATCTTGCTCAATACCAGATCGAAGAGAACGACCAGCTGATCCGCCGCTACCATGGCAACCAAGTACCTTGTGACGCCTTTGGAGAGACCGCACTTTCCCCGCGACAGGGTGACTAATGTCACCACGTTCACTGTGCGGAGAGAAATAAAGACCATTAACACACGTTTTGATGGAAACATTCTCTGTGAACTATTACTTTATTCGACAACACTTGAGAGAGCAGAGATGAATATAGCATTAATGTATCTGCTAAGGAGATTATCGGGAGCCATTACTAAATCGGTGGTGATCATAATGTACCTGTTGAAGTTCAGGACAATGATGGGAATCTCATTGAAACCTATCGAATATTGAAAGGTCGAGATATCATGGACTTGGAGAGGTAGCTTCTGTAGTTGGAGAGTCTGCACCTGAAGGCGAGATTTCATAATAGAAAGACATCCCTTTTGAACAGAGATGGAGAGCAATTTCCTCACTCAAAGACTGGTGAATATGTGCAGTTTTTCGTCACAGAAGCCTATGGGGGCCAATACATTGGAACCTTTTGCAGCGGAGAGTGATAGGCTCTTGATTCGTCGGGGTGTCAATGGATTCGGGGAGTGGGCGCAAAAATGTGGGTCAGAGGGATGATAAATCAGCTATGATGGACAGGGTTCGGTGCTCGAATATCTGAATTCAGCTGCCGTGCCCTGTGGGCTAATCAGGGATATCAGTGTATGGCTGGAATGTATTCTGATCGTTGCCGTCAGAAGAAGGATTTGAGACCGAGAAGGGTTAAGCGAATAATAAACTGATTAATATGCCATGTATCGCGGTAAGAATTTCAGGTCCCCTCAGCTGTAAACACGAGAGAAAAGGAAAACATAAGAAGATTAGCAATAGCATCAGGAATAGTCCATCTGTTCGAGTAGGCATGATCTGGCAATGTAAGTGATCACGGCGGATCTAGAAACATCGAAATATGGAAAATCTACAGCACAATACAGTCTCTTCGGCCCACAAAGTTGTGCCGAACATGTCCCCAACTGAGGAATGACGAGGCTGACCCACAGCCCTCTATTATTCTAAACTCCAAGGACCTATCCAAAAGTCTCTTAAAAGACCCTCTCGAGTCCGCCTCCACCAATGTTGCCGGCAGCCCATTCAACACACTCACAACTCTCGGTATTACAAAAATCCCCATGATATCTCCTTTGTACGTACTTACAAGCTCCTTAAACCTTTCTCCACTCATCTTCAGAACATGCAAAAACCGTCTGATTATCCAAACGATTAATACCTCTCATAATCTGATATAGATCTATCAGGTCATCCCTCATCTTTCGACGTTCCACGGAGAAAAGGCCGACTTCACTCAACCCGTTTTCATAATGCATGTTCCCCAGTCCAGGCAATATCCTTGTAAACCTCCTCTGCTGTGCATCGTTTCGTTGCCTTCCTGTACCAAGGCGACGAGAACTGAGCAAAGTACTCCAAGTAGGGTCAAACCAGGGTCCCATATCGCTGCAATATTACCTCTCAGCTCCTAAAGTTAATTCAACTATTAATGACGGTAAATACACCGTGTGCCTTCTTAACTACAAAGTCCACCTGCGCAGCTGTTTTGAACGCTCTACGGACTCGGACCCCAAAATCCCTCTGATCCTCCATACTACCAACAGTCTTACCATTAATACTATATTCTGCAATCATATTTGATCTCCTAAAATAAGCCACTTTGGACTGATCTGGGTTGAATTCCATCTGCCACTTCTCTGCACAGTTTTGCATCTTATCAATGTCTCGCTGTAACCTCTGACAGCCCCTCTACACTATCTACAACACCTCCAACCTTTGTGTCACCAGAAAATATACTAATCCATCCCTCCACTTCCTCATCCAGGACATTTTCAAAAATCACGAACAGTATGATTATCATACTAGATCACTGAGGCATACAACTGGTCACTGTCCTCCTTGTGGAATATGACGCGTTTACAACCACTATTTGCCTTCAGTGGGAAGCCAGTGTTGGAGCCACAAATCAATGTCCTCCATGCCTCCTGACTTGCTCAATAATCCTTGCATGGGGTACCTTATCAAATGCCTTCCTGAAATCCATACGCTCTACATCTCCTGCTCTTCATTCATCATTATGATTCGTCATATCCTCAAAAAATCAAATCAGGCTCGTAAGGCACGACCTGCCCTTGCCAAATCCATGCTGTCTACCCCTAATCATATTATTCTTCTCTAAACTTTTATAAATTTTGCCTCTCAGGATCTTCTCCATCAAGTTACCAGCCACTGGCCATGCCTACCTACCTTTTCCCCATAGCCGTTAATTCTTCTATGCCAAAACCAGTGCCAACCAGTCTTAAATATACTTATTGAGGTCTCTTCCATTGCTTCTTTGAGCAGAGTATTCCACAGATTCACCACCCTCCGAGAGAAGAAGCTCCTCCTCATCACCGTCCTAAATCCACGTGCTATTTCCCGCTGTTTTAGTCTCACCAACCAGTGTAAATAACTTTGCCCCAACAGTCATATCTATCCATTCCATAATTTTACATGTTTGCAGAAGATTTCCTCTCATCCTTCTGAGTACGATCCCAGTCGACTCAATTGCCCCTCATATTTGAACCACCTCATCTCTGGAATCAGCTAGTGAACCGCTTACACAGACAGTTTATCAATCCTCAGGTCGGGAGACCAGAACTGCACAGTACTCCGGATGCCGCCTCACCAGTACCTTGTGCAGTTGCAGCAAAACCTCCCTGCTCTTAAATTCAATCCCTCTGGCAACAAAGGCGAACATCCCATTTGCCTTCCTGATAGGCTGGTGCACCTGCAAACCAACCTTTTGTGGTTCAGAAATAAGCACTTCAAAGTCCCTCCGCACAGCAGCATACTACAATCGTTTACTACTTAAATAATATTCTGATCTTCCAGTTGCCTTTCCCAAGTGGATGACCTCGCATTTATCAACATTGCACTCCAACTGCGAGACGCATACTTTCGCTGAACATATTAATATCCCTCGGCACTCTTTGTCTAATGGCAGTGATGATGCCCACGTGGCCTCATGCTTTTAACTGGTGAGGCGTTGGAGCTACTTATTTATTTGTTTAATTAATTCCGTTAATACTATATTCTGCTATCATACTTGACCTACCAAACTGAGCGACTTCACACTGATCTGTTTTGAACTGTATCTGCCTCGTCTTAGCGCAGTTTTGCATCCCATCAATGTCCCGCTATAACCTCTGGCAGCCCTCCAGAATATCCACAGCATCTCCAATCTTTGTGTAATCAGAACATTTACTAACCCATCCCTCCAATTCCTCACCCAGGTCATTTGTAAAAATCACGAAGAGTAGGGGTGCCAGAACAGATCCTTAAGGCACATCATTGGTCAACGACTTCAATGCAGAATATGACCGTCTGCAACAACACTTTTCTTTCTGTGGGCAAGACGTGTTTGGATCCACATAGCAATGTGCCCTAGGATCACATGCCTCCTTACTTTCACAATAAGACTTGAATAGGGTACCTTATCAAATACAGTCAGCCGATGTTTGCTGCAGCGATACCGTTTGGAAAGACCTGTCTTGCAATATGCGAGTTTTTAGGTGACAGGTATGGAAAAGAGGTTGACTTATATTTTTCAAGAGACGAGACACTTACCAGGAAGAGCTACAATGGCGAGCACAGGGTAGTAAACCACTTGGAATGTCCCCAGCGCCATAGCGATTTGAAAATCCAACTTCAGCCTATTGAGGAAATATTGATACGTCCAGAAAACATTCTTCACAATTCCCGTAGCATTGCGTGATATATTGTGAAGATTATGATCCATTGCTGGGCGAGTCCAGACTCCTGTTCCCGATCCAGCCTCTGGCTTCTCTCTGTCTGCAGCCGCTGCTCTCACTGAAACTGTCGTCGTGAGGGATTCTGTACATACTAATAGTGCAGGCAACCAGTAGCCACACCTCTGTGGTGACGTCGTTAATCCCCACAGATACTCCCATAATTAGGTTCTACGGAATGACAGGTGCACGTGAACCCATTTTGTTTTCCGACCGTCAGAGAAGCAGTTCAGACGCAGATTGGAAGTGTATCTAATAATCCTAGCAGTCCGCTGTCTATGGATATGTGCCGTTACTGTAAATGGACACAAAATAGAAAATTATTGGCACACAGTTTGACACTGATATACTACCAGTCTGGAAAGGAAGGTACACGCAGAAAATAATAAAAAACAAATCAAAGAATAATGATGATATAAATAGATTTAAAATAATTATTGCATTGATAGTTCCTAACAATTATAGTTGCATAGGTAGTTTGAAAATTATATCGAGTTAGATCAATCGCAAATAATGATTTTCAGAAAAAGAGTTTTGACAAGCGTCAAATCAGGTCTTCGGGCGATTTGTGAGGAGAGGACTTCAATCAGTAGGGGCATAAAATGCGACAAAGGGTCCGTATAGTGAAAATCAGCTCTGACCAGCGAATAGGTGGCTTTTGTCTTTTGTTCGCAATAGGCCGGCAGGGGCAAGTGCAGTATCCATCATCTGAATGGACCGTCAAGCAGGTGAACTTCAGGCTTCGGCTCGCCGAGGCTTCAGTTAAAGCAGGCAAATAAAAGAAAAGCACTTGGCTAAGAGTTTTTCTTCCTTCCCTTCTTTATATCTATTCAGACTGGATAACAGAGATGCCAGGCAGGATAGTTGAATGCTCCTCTTGCGAAATCTGGGAAGGCATAGAGAACTCCAGTAACCCAAACAACGACAGTTGCGAGAGCTGCGTTCAGCTACAGCTTCTGACAATCCACGTTAAAGAGCTGGAGGTGGAACTGGACGAGCTCCAGATCATTCGGTAGGCTGAACTGGCGATAGACAGGACAGACAGTGAGAACAAACAACTCACTACAGCCAGATGCATTCCAGTCAGGCTGTAAGGTGCATGAACATATCAAGGGAGATTTTGAAGTCAAGTGGGCTGTTCAATGATGTTACCATAGCGGGATGGAACCTGTCTTTGAGCCTCCACTTGAATAAAGAGGAATGTTCGTAATTGGAGCGGGTCTTCATTTATTTAGACGGCTTAAACTATGTAAACAGAGTTCATGGAGGGGAGATTGTTTAGCATCAGTGATGATGCTGACATTACCTCAGCCCATCACCGAATGGAGAATTGTACTGGCGACAACAGACTGTTAGAACATGACGAAAGAAATGAATGGACACTCCAAAGGACCTGAGTCTCCTCATGAATTAGAGGTGACTCTGGCCCTTCTTGTACACAGCCTCTGTACTGGGGCTTCACTCAAGTCTGTCATCCAGGTACACCCCCAGGTACTTGTAGGTCCTCACCACATCAACGTCCCCACCATCAATAGTAACAGGGAGCAGTGCGGGCTTCGTCATCCTGAAGTCCATCCTACCTCCTTTGTTTTACTGATGCCAAGCGGCAGATGGTTCAGCTTGCATCAGTTGACAAAGTCCTCCACCAGAGCCCTGTATTCGACCTCCCGTCATCCATTTACACACCCAAATATTACAGAGTCAGCAGATCATTTTTGCAGTTGACATGACTTTGTGTTGTATCAGATGTCCGAGGTATACAGGGTAAAGAGGAAGCGAGCCAGTATAGTTACCTGAGGGCACACAGTGCCACCTATAGCCTTGCCTGAAGCACAGCTCTGAAGCCGCACAGACTGTAATCTGCCAGTCAGGGAGTACATTATCCAGGATACAATATATCAGGGTAAGATGTTTTTTATGATGAATCAGTAAAACGTTGCTGAGGATTTAAAGAGACGGGTATAACTTATGTAGCCTGCTAAGGGATTGGAAGTTTTGATCAGCCATCTTGCTCTGACGTCAATGTGACGGACCAACCCAGGTCTTCCCGCGATGTTCACATGTACATACTTGATTTCGGTACCGTTGACCTGAACAGGAGCATGTGGATGCGATTGTACATTCCTGAAATCCATATCTAGATCTTGTGTTCTGCCGCCACTGAAGGAAATCTGAACTATTCATGGAAGATGCAAAGTTTCAACGGGAAATCCTACAAAAGTACTGGATATGACCCAGTGCACTCCGGGTTAAGCCCTCACCACCATTCAGCGCATCTGCACTGAGCGCTGTCGCTCCAAAACAACATCCAGTATGAAGGAACCCCAGCTCCCAGGACAAGATCTCTTTTCGCTATTGCCGTCATGTAGAGGGGCCAGGGGTGCCCATGTCCCTCAATACCAGTTTTGAGAACAGTTGTTACCCACGCGATTATCACGCCCTTGAACTCGGGGTACGAACCTCACTCAATTTCACCCGGTGGATCACTAAACTGTTCCCACAGCCTAAGGATGCATATTAAAAACACTCTTCATCTCCTTCTTGATATTTATTGCGCATTGACTTGTTATTGCTATTATTATTAATGTCCATAGTTTATCTTTTGCATATTGTTGTTTTGTGTGTTTTTGTACGTCTTATTCATTCAATCTATAGCGTTTCTTCTGTTAAATATGCATGCCCACAAGAAAACGAACCTCATTTATGTATGTGGTGGCATAAGCCCACTCGCACAATGCATTAACTTTGATAATTGAAAACGTAATTTTGTAGTGTCTTACTTTCGATACACCAAGCGGACAGTAGATGGCCCTGTGGAGCCATGAGTGAGCAAACGGATGAATAGTAAAAAGCCTTTAAAGTAAAGCGGCTCCAGCACTCAAAAAATCATTCCGCTATGTGCCTCTGCACCAGGCGTCTTCAGGACGACTAACTGAGTTGGAACTGTCCCAACAGAGGCACTAACGATTACGGCAAACAGGTGATGACTGGGGAGTTTGGCAGTGGTGATGATTGAGAAGAAATGAATGTTGGCTTCTGGGGTTAGTCCATGCGCAAAGTGCATAAGTATGGAATTACTGAAAAATATTACAAAAGCACAGGAATATTGCATCACATGATCATCCCATCTGCAGTAACAAAGTTGATGTTCCACCACCTCCAATCCTCTGCCCCTTCCTATGTCTGGCTGCAGCCGATGGAAAACGTCCCTCTCTGAAGTTGTCCGCCTCTCACTTTATGTATCTGCGTCCTGGTATTTGACATATTCAGCTTCGCAGAGGTCTGAGTGTTCGGTGCCTGTGGAAAGTGTTCAGCCTCCCTGGAAGTTGTATTGTTTTTCAACATTGAATCGCAGTGGATTTAATTTGTCTTTTATGACACTGATCCACAATATAAAGAGACGTCGTGTCCAAGTGAAAACAGAAACAAAGTGATCGAAATTGCATACAAATGAAAACGCAGAACCATTGATAGCATCGGTATTCACCCCCTGAAGTATAACACACCAAATCATCAGTGAGGCAGCTAATTGTTTTAGAAGTCACATAGTCCAAGCAAGGTGGTCACATTGATACTGCTGGTGAGTCAGTATCCTTGCAAAAACAACATCACTGAGACAAAAGTACACGCCAACCAATTCTGCGAAATTGTTATTGGCAAGCACAAGTCAGGAGATGGGTACAAGACATTTTCAACGTCACTGCTGGAGTACATTTAAGTCAGTCATCAAGAAATGGCAAGAATATGGCACAGCTGTAAGTCTACGCCGAACAGGCCGCCCTCAAAAACTGAGTGACCGTGCCAGGAAGGGACGACTGAGGGAGGCCACTAAGAGACCTACAACAACGCTGGAGAAGATACACGTTTCAGTGTTGGAGATGGCAAAGACTGTGCATGCTATAACTGTAATCCTGGTGCTTCATCAGCCGCAGTGTTATGGGGGATGGTAAAGAGAAAGCCACTGTGGAAAGAAACACTCACATGAAACTTTAGCTAGAGTTAGCCAGAAGGCGTGTGGGAGAATCGGAAGTAAGCTGGAAGAAGTTTCTGCGGTCTGATGAAACAAAATTGAGAATTTTGGCTTATGGGAAACACAGCTAAATGCTATGTCTCACATAAGGCAAACACCGCCTCGCATCAGAAAGACACCGTCCTGACCGTGAAGCATGGTGAGAGAAAAATCTCGGAGCACTATATAGATTAGGGTGTTTTTCATGCAGCTGTTTTAGATAGGTTCTCTGTAAGTAAAGCAACGATCAAGTTATACTTGGAGCAGGTAGCATTAGAAAAGCTTAGAACATAATCTGAATGAAAGCAGAAACAATTGGAAGATAACTTGTAACCAAGTCGGTTAGAAACTGAACATAAAGAGGGAAATTTAACTTGTGATGCCGGAATTCTGGGCTGGTGATCAGTCCTCGGGTTCTAGAAAAAAGTTTGTTGTTAGTCAAGAAATTAAATTGGATCCTCACTTTTGTGAAACAGATGTACAGAAATATTTTCAACATTTTGAAATTGTTGCTCTGATTTCAGACAGGCCGAAGTAGAAATGTCCAGTGATGTTACTGAGTATCATTAAAAGCAAGGCACAGCGAGTTTATACGGCTTTATCTGCTGAGCAAACTCTTGATTACGACATTGTGAAGCTGCATATACTGAAATCTGTTAACTGGATCCGGAAACATATAGAGAAAGGTTCAGATATTTGAAGAAATCCTTGGAAATAGCTTACGTGGAATTTGCTTACGATAAAGCTGTGCATTTTGAGAGTTGGGAGTCTTCTAAAAATGTAATTGGGGACTATAATAAATTCAAAGAGTTAATTTAAAATGAGAAAATTAAACGAAACATCCCTTTCGAGGTAAGAACATTCTCAAATGAGAGGGACACTGCTAACTTGCAGGAGTCTGCTAAATTAGCTGGTGAGTATGGTTTCATCTTGTTACATACGCCGTGGGTGTCTAATGACTGTCTTATGAACATGACGTATTTCAGTATCTGCTGAGCATGTGGTAATGGTCCTGTGATGGTGGGTTGATGTAATTCCCCGCCAGTGTGAGGTCACATTATGTAATTGTGCAGCTAATGGTCATGTGATGGCCTGTTTCAACAGTTATAAATCGGGAAAGCCTTGCTGTGACGCTGATCAGATCGTGGTTTCATTTGTCAGTTACTCCTCTATGCTGCGTATTCGTGTCATGATGCAGTGTAGTTCAAATGTGGTGTTTGTACTTCTAAATTAAGTTTCAATGGTTATTGCCAGCTGTTTCGCCAAAACGCTGCCATTTTCAGTCCGGTCTTTTGTTTTATTGGTTTGTTGGTGGTATTCGGCAACAATGAATATCGACGACGTTATCGCATCGCCAGAGTTATTAGCGAAGGCGAAAAAGACTGCTGTACCTGAGATTGATACCAGGCTGGAACTTAAGAGTACTTCGACGGCCACAACAATGACTGTAACAGAGAGGAGGATCGCGGAGCACTATGTAAATTACGGCATTTTTGATGCAGTTGTGTTAGATAGGTTCCCTGCAAGTAAGAAGTGATGCAGTTCCACTTAGAACAGCTAGCGTTAGAAAAGCTTAGAAGCGAATCTGACTTTAAACAGAAACAATTGGAAGCTAACTTGGAACTAAGTCGGTGAGAAGCTGAAAGTAAAAAAAAAAGCGGGAATTTAGACTTGCGATGGCTGAATTAATGTCTGGTGATCAGTCGTCGGATTTTCGAAAAAAAAAGTTAAACATTTGCTCTGACGAAGGAGAAATGGCCAGTAAATTTACAGAGTGTAATTAAAGGCAAGGCACAACCAGTGTATACATCTTTAACTGCTGAGTAAGAACTTGATTATGATATTGTGAAGCTGCTTATACTGAAACCTATGAACGGGTTCCGGCAGCGTATAGACAAATATGCAGAAATACGCAGAAATCAGAGGGAAAAAAAAAGCTTGCGTGGAATTTGCTTACGATAAAGCTGTGTGTTTCAGAGATGGGGATATTCTAAAAATGTAAAGTGGTCTATAACAAATTGAAAGAGTTGATTTTAAGGGAGGAATGTAAACGGAACATCCTTGTCGAAGAAAGGACGTTGTCAAACGAGAGGGACACTGCTACCTTACAGGAGACTGCTGGATTCGCTGATGAGTCTGCTTTCATCCTATTACATACCCGTGGGTGTCCTGTGACTGTCTTATGACCATGATGTAATTGAGTACCTAGTGAGCATGATCTTGTGCTGGTGCTGGTTGATGGATGTAATGCCCCGCCAGTGTGAGTTCACATGATGTAATTATCCCGCCCAGAAGTCATGTGTTGGCGTGTTCCAACAGGTATGAAATGGGAAGGCCTTGCTGTGACGCTGATCAGTTACTCGGTTATTCTGCGTATTCGTCTCATGATAAAGTTTTGTTTTAAAGTGTAGTTTTTCTTCCTGTCTTAAGTTTGAAAGATTATTGCCGGCAGTTTCGCCACAACGCTGCCATTTTCAGTCCGGTCGGAGAGTTACGAATTGACTGAATTACGAAAAACCGAAGGATCGAGTAAAAGTTGGGGTCGTCGGCGGTAATACAGGGTTGACCTTATTGCTTTCTCGTTCAAAGAGATAGTAACATGCATCCGAGATAATCTCTGCTAGAAGAGCAGAAGGGATTGGGGCAATATCATTTGCCAAGGAGAAAGTTCAATTCCATTAAGCCGTTTTAACTTCCTTCCTCGTAAATCCATCGGGCAAGACATATTTATTCTGGGATCAGCAGCAACGTAACGTGGTCGATGAATACGTTACACCAGGGAAGGCTCTGCTAACTGGCTTGTCTAAATCACAGGGACTTTTACATTAATTGTTTTAAGACAGGGTGCGGATTTAGCGCTTTCAGGACTGTTGGACTTGCAGTATAGCAGTTAACTTCCGGTTAAGTTATTCGTTTGCTTACTTTTCGATTGTTGTTGAGCTGAGTTTAAATAAATGTTACTTTGTTAATATAAATAGAATCTGTCTCAGATCTATATTCAATGTTGCCGTATCATAAAAATTGGGGGCTCGCGGGATATGATCCAATTTGTGCTTAAATGCTTGTTTATTTAGTGCCCTGATTTGCAAAAATGGAAATACCTGTTTCTTTTGTTGTCAGGTTTCTGGGTGGTATTCGGCGACGATGAATATTGACGACTTTCTCGCATCACCAGACTTAGTAGCCAAGGTGAAAATGAGTGATGTATCTGAGATTGCCAGCTGGTTGGAACTTACGGGTACTTCGACGGCTACAAATAAGCCTGTAGTTCAGAAGAAATCGCGGTGCACTATAAATATTAGGGTATTTTTGATGCAGCTGTATTAGATAGGTTCTTTGTAAGTAAAACAGCGATGTCGTTCCATCTGGAACATGTAGCGTTAGACAAGCTTAGAACAGAATCTTACTTAAAACAGCAAGAATTGGAAGATAAAATGGAACGAGGATGGTTAGAAAATGAAAGTAAAAAGAGGGAATTTGAACTCGAGGTAGCGGAATTAAGGTCTGGTGATCAGTCCTCTGGTTCTAGAAAAAAGATTGTTGTTAGTTAGGAAATTAAATTGGATCCTGCATTTAGTGAAACAGATGCAGAGCAATATTTTCAACATTTTGAAGCATTTGGTCTGATTTCATAGTGACCGAAGGAGAATAGACAGTAATGTTACAGAGCGTAATTAAAGGCGAGCCACAACGACTTTATAAAGCTTTAACTACTGAGCAAACACCTGATTATGATATTGTGAAGCTGGATATATTGAAATCAATGAACTGGTTCCGGTGGCATATAGTCAAAGATACAGAAATTTGAAGAAATCCGTGGAGGGAAAAAAAAACACGTGGAATTTGCTTACGATAAAGCTGTGTGTTTTGAGAGATGGGATTCTTCTATAAATGTAAATGTGGACTATAATAAATTGAAAGAGCTGATTTTAATGGAGGAATATAAACGAAACATCCTTGTCCAATTAAGGACATTCTCAAATGAGAGTGACACTGCTACCTTGCAGGAGTCTGCTAACTGAGCTGATGATTTTTTTTTTTTGATCCTGTTAAGTACCCTATGGGTACCCTGAGACTGTCTTATGACCATGATGTAATTGAGTGCCTGGTAGGCATGATGTTATGGTCCTGTGATGGTGTGGTGATGTAATTCACCACCAGTGTAAAGACATATGATGTAATTCCCCGCTAGTGTCATGTGCTGGTCAGTTCCAACAGACCTGAGACGTAGGCCAGATTGTCGTTTAATTCGTCAGTTTTACTGACGAATTTTTCTAATGATGCAGTTTTTTTGAAAAGTGTAGCTTTTCGTTCTACCTTAAGTTTTAAATGTTATTGCCGGCAGGTTCGCTACAACACTGCCGGTTTTAGTCCAGTTGAAGAGTTAAGAATTGACTGAATTAAGGAAAACCCGAAGGATCGAGAAAAAGTTGGTGTCGTCGTCGGTAGTACAGGATTGACCTTATTGATTCCTCGTTCAAAGAGGTATTAACACCCATCCGAGATAATCCCTGCTATAAGAGCAGAAAGGATTGGGGCAGTGTCGCTCGCCCAGGAGCAAGTACAGTTCCTGTAAGCCGTTTCAGCTTCCTTCGTCGTCAATCCAGCGGGCAAGGCATATTTCCACTAGGATCAGCAGTGACGTCACATCGTCGAGGAATACGGTACTCCAGGGAAGTCTCTCACAACTGGATTGTCTAAATCACTTGAATTTTTATATTTATCGTTTTAAGACTGTGTTCACATTTATCACCTTATCAAGTTATTCCAATAGTCCCACTGTAACCTATTACTGCGTTTGGTGAACCGTTTTCCAAAGTTATTGTAAATTGTGTAGGCCCATTGCTAAAAACTAAAACCGGCCATTAATATTTGCTGACCATCATGTGCAGAGCGTCTAGGTTTCCAGAGGCAATCCAACGCAGGAATATAACGGCTAAAACGGTAATAAAGGCTCTCATAAAATCCTTTGTTTATTTTTGGTTGCCGAAGGACATGCAATCTGATCAAGGTAATAATTTTATATCTCGATTGTTCCAGCAGATAGATTATAAACTGGGAGCTAAACAGATTACCTCGTCTGCATAACTTCCAGAATCGGAAGGAGCGTTGGAGAGGTTCCATTCTACCCTCAAACCATGATTAGGACGTGTTGTGTTAAAAATGAAAAGGATTGGGATGAGGGCGCATATTTACTTTTATTTGCAGTACTGGAGTCAGTGCCGGTTCCTTATGTCTCAGTCCATTTGAATTTGTGTTTGGGCATAGCGTTTGAGGATCTTCGGCCTTATTAAAATGGATTAATAAAGAGGTACAAAGTAATTTTCCGAATTATGTTTTGAAATTTCAGTATAGATTGCTTAATGCCTGTAGTTTAGCCAGGGAAAAATTAAAATCGGCTCAGGAGAAAACGAAAACCTGGTATGATAAGAAAGCTGGAATTAGGTGTTTCCAGTCTGGAGATAAGATGTTGGTTCTTTTCACGGTGCAAACGAACCATTTGCACGCTAAATTTCACAGTCCTTTTGAGATTATGTCTCAAGTTAATGATGTGGATTATGTGAGAAACTCTTCAGATTGAAGAAAGTCAATACAGCTTTGTCCTATAAAACTATAAAATGGGAAACTGTCCGATACTGTTGCGGTTAATAAGAATGAGACTGGTCCCACTGGGAAGTTAATGGATGACTCATCTGACACTCATTTGAAACCCAATATCATATCTGGCAGTCTATCAAACTCAACAATTATGGAAAATATTGATGATAAATTAGCTCATTTACATCCAGGGCAGAGGTAGCATATGAAAGTTACTTTTAAAATATTGGGGTTTATTTCCAGACGTTGCCAATAGAACCACAGTAGCTTCACATGATGTCAACGTTGGTGATGCCAAACCTATACAGCAACATCCATATCGGTTGAACATGTACAATTGTGAACTTGCTGAGCAATAAATTAAATATATGTTACAGAACAATATTTTTAGACCTTCTAATTCGAGGTGGAGTTTACCTGGTCTTATGGTGCCTACATCAGGCGATGGTTATCGGCTTTGTACTGATTACAGGAAGCTGAACGCTGTAACAAAAACAGATGCGTATCCAATCCCTAGAGTGAATGATCGTGTGGACAAAGTCGGACAAGCAAATTTCCTGATAACGATTAGTTTGCAAAAAGGGTATTGGTGTGTTCCATTGATGGATAGAAGTAGAGAGGTTACTTCATTTGTCACACGATCTTGGTTATATAAATATGATGTTCTTCCTTTTGCGATGAAGAATGCCCCAGGTACTTTCAAGCGAATGATTAATTAGATGATTCATGGGTTAAGAGATGAAGGTGCCTATATTGATGATTTAATTGCAGGAAACTATACGTGGGAAACACATATTACTGCGGTGCAGATCTATGTGAAAGACTTTCAAGAGCAAACTCAACTATTAACTCAGCTAAAAGTGAATTTGGTCGTTACACTGTGACCTACCTTGGTTATGTTGCAGGCCCGGGATTCGTGAAGTAAAACGGTTTAAGAAATAAATCAAACTCCAGTTAAGCAACAAAGTTTGTTGTTACAGGAGTATAATATTTTGATAACTTTTACATAAAGGCAAAGATAATGTGATTACTGACTGCCTATCTAGATGCTGAATGTACAGTGTAATTTTTGTATGGAGTGGTATTTCAACATTAGTAACATTTCAGCTGTATATTAGTTTGTAATGTGCTGTATGATAATTCTATGAACATTACGTCCGTTGTAGATTTTATACATTTGTACTTATTTGTAAATAGTTATTAAAATTTTGTTCATAACAGAGCTAAAATTTCCTTTTTTTTCTGGAAGGAGGTGTTACATACCCCGTTGGTATCTTTAGACTGTATTATGATCATGATGTAATTGAGTATCTTGTGAGCAAGATGTAATTGTCTTCTTATGGTGAGGTGTTCTATTTTCCCTCCAGTGTGAGGTCACACGATGTAATTTTCCCGCCGGTGTGTGGTCACATGATGTAATGTTCCATCAGGTAAATAAAGGAAAACCGCTGTGTAAGACAGTTAGTTCTGGGTAGATCATTAGTTAGTTTTGCCGCGTATTCGTCTCAGGACGCAGTTTCGTTTTTAAAGTGGAGTTTCTTCTATCTACTGTAACGAAAAACTTTTGTATCGGCAGTTTCGTCAATCACTGCCGTTTGTATTTTATTGCGTCTTGGATTTATCCTTACTGTCGATATAGAGAACTTTACCGAAATATGGGAACAAGAAGGGTCGAGTAATGTTGATGACGTTTGGCGGTTTTATGAAGGATCGACCTTAGTGAATCTTCATTCATGAATAGTGATCTGCACCTGAGTTAACCCCTGCAAGATCAGGAAGGTTTGTGCAGCGTTCATACTCTAGCAGAAAGGTCTGTTCATTTAAGTCGTTTTATTTCCTTTGTCGTAAATCCTTTGGACAAGACATCTCTCGAATGTGATTAACAGATTCGTCAGTGTGTTCGGAGAATTTGTTGCAGTAAAGTCTCTCCTTACTGACTGTATAAATCACTTGGACTTTGGAATTTATCTCCTTAAGACGGTGTTTGAATTTAAGTTTTTAAGAACTATTCCAGAATTTGGCTGTTTGTTAAATTGCCAGAAAGCAGTTAATTTCCGATTAAGTTAGTCGTTTGTTTACTTTTCTCTTCTTTTTCATAAATGCTTATGTTTGTTTATAAAACCTGATTCAATTCTATATTCATTGTTACCGGCTACAGTAATTAAAATTGGGGGCTCGCCCGGGATAATTCAAAATAAACGTTGTTTACTTATCAATCTGATTTGGAAACGTGAAATTCACGATGATTTTTCTTTCCCATTGGCGTGTCTTTGATATTTCGCAGCAATAGATAATGAGGACTTTCTAGCAAAGCCAGATACGGAGTTATTAGCAAAGACAAAATAGGATGATCCATCCGAGATTGCTAGAAGGTTGGACTTTATGGAATTTCGAAAGTTTCAACAAAGGCAGAAATTCAGGGGAAAACGCGTCACAGTATGAAGAGTTCGATGATTTTGTTGAAGAAGTGTTCGATATATTTCCAATAATTATTTTAGAGATGCTGCTACATACGGAACAAATGTAGATTGAACAATGTAAAGCGGACACGGAATGATGTCGGTTAGAATATCAAAATAAAAGGGCAGAATTTGAAGCTAGGAAATCAGATAGAAAGAGGGAATTTGAGCTAACAATAGAGAAATTGGGACCCGCGGATAAGGCGTGTTGTTCTAAGGAGCAATTTGTTGCGAGTGGGAAGGTTATATTGGCTAGTCCATTCAAAGAGGCAATAAATGATAAATATTTCAGCATTTTAAATGGTTGTTCTGATTTCACAGAGGCCAAAAGATAAATGGTCAGTGATGTTCTAAAGTGTAATTAAATGTAAAGCACCACAAGACTATACAGCTTTAACTGCTGAGCAAGCACTGGATTATGATAATGTAAATCAGCATATACTGAAAGCGTACGAACTGATTCCAGAAACTTATGAAGAAAGATTCAGAAATTTGAAGAATACGGTGGAATGGGCCTACGATAAATCTGTGTGATTTGACAGATGGGTTTCCTCTAAAAATGTGAATGGGAAATATGAACACTTGAAAGAGTTGAGCTTAATGAATGAATTTAAAAAGGTGCATCCCTGTTGATGTAACAGCATACTTAATGAGAGGTTCACTGCTACATTTCCGAAGACTGCTAAATTAGCAGTTGTGTATGATTTAATCCATAAGTACAATTTTGCCCAGGGTAGAACGTTTAAAAGGAAAAATAGCACTGATAATCTAAGTAAACCCGAAATTAAATCAGAAGTTAGTGAGAAAGGTAAGGATGAAGGGAAACATGTGAAGGCAAGACGATTTGGTCCTATTCGTAATTATAGTAAGAAACCTGCCCACGTAATAGCGAATAGTTTCCGACAGCAGAAGAAGGAGAAGCTGGCAGTCCCAGATGCTTGCATGCAAATATTGAAAAACCTGTAAATTCCCGGAGTTCGACAAAAACAAATGAAGCTTTTTTTGAATCTGACCAAGTTAAGAGTGGATATGATCTTTTTATAATGGAAGGATTTGTATCCTTGAAAGAGGGTCCACTCCGGTGACAATAAAATCCCTTAGGGATACTGGAGCTTTTCAGTCACCTATGTTAGAGAGTGTGCTATACTTTAGCGAATAAGCTGACTCTGATAAGGTAAACTATAAATGACGTGTTGAGAGTGTCCTTATGCCTGTACATTTGCATAGGGTAAATTTAAGGTCAGGGTTAGTAACAGAATATATTAAAGTAGGACTACAACCCGGTTTATCCGTGAATGATATTTCTCTATTTTTAGGGAATGACTTAGCAGATGGATTTTCTGTAGTGCTTCTGACGATTACGCCCATCACTGATGAATCAAAAATAGGTTTTAACATGGATCAACCTGTGTTGACACCCGAACTTTGGCCAAAAACATGGATGAGGAGGATGTGTTGAAGCAGGATGGGTCTGCTACCCATAACTTATCAACTCGGGATTCAAACTTTGAGGATGAGTCAGAAACTGTCTTAACTTCATTCTTTGATCAAAACTCTTGCAGTAAATATGACCATAAACATTTGTCTCTATCTTGGAAGGAGATAATAGCAGAGCAGAGTAGAGACCCTGACATTATCACCTTAAAAGAGCAAGTTTTACAGATAGTGAAATTGAAAAGGTGCCAGTACGATATAATTTTAAGAGTGGAGTCTTTATGAAACTAGAGATAACCTACAATTCCTGCAACTGAGAAATGGGAAGTTATTGACAAGGTAGTAGTTTCTAACGTTTATCAGAAAGAGATTTTAACTTTGACTCATTGTATGCCCTTGGGTGGACATCAAAGTGTGAAGAAAACTGAGAACAAGGATTCTAAACATTTTTACTGGCCTGGTTTGAGAAAGGATATGGTGACATTTTCCGAACTTGTTATACTTGTCAGCCTGTGTGTAAAGCTAATCGAGTTATTCCAATAGCCCCACTGCAACCTATTCCTAAATTCAATTAATCGTTCTCCAAAATTATTGTAGGTTGTGTAGGCCCATTGCCAAAAACTAAAACTGGCCATCAGTATTTGCTGATCCTCATGTGCACAGCGTCTAGATTTCCAGAGGAAATACCATTGAAGAATATAACAAGTAAAACTGTAATAAATGCTCTTATAACATTTTCTAATTATTTATGTTGCCGGAGGAAATACAATCTGAACAAGATAGTATTGTTTATGTCTGGATTATTCCAGCAGGTAGTTTACAAACTGGGAGCTAAACAGTTTACCTCGTCTGCATAACATGCAGAATCGCAAGGTGCCTTGGAGAGGTTCCATTCTACCCTTAAAACCATGATTAGGACGTATTCCGTGGAAAATGAAAAGGAATCGGATGAGGGTATATATTCAGATTTATTTGCAGTATTGGAGTCAGTTCAGGATTCCTTAGCTTTTAGTCCTTTGCACTGGTCTTTGGGTATAGAGTTATGGGGACTTAGACCTTCTTAAAAAATGGATTAGAGAAGAGGTCCAAACAAATCTGCTGGATTATGTTTTGAAATAGAAGGATACATTGCACAAAGCTTGTAGCTTAGGCAGGGAAAATTTAAAATCGGCTCAGGGGAAAATGTAAACCTGGTATGATAAGAAAGCTAAAACTGAGGTCATTTCAGCGTGGAGATAAGGTGTTAATTCTTTTCCTGGTGCAAAGGAAGCATTTCCAAGCGAAACGTCATGGTCTTTATTAGAGTATATCTAATGTTAATGATGTGGAGTATGTGATAAGAACTCCATAACGAAGAAAGTCAACAAAGCTTTGTCATATAAATATGATAAAACTGTATTATGAGAAACAGTCCGCGACTGTGACTGCTGCGGTTAAGAATCAAAACACAAAAATGCAACTGCAGATGCTCTGGATCAAAGAATACGTACACAACGCAGGAAGAACTCAGCAGATCAGGCAGCATCGGTGAGAAAAGAGCAGCCAACGTTTCGGGCCGAGCCCCTTCATCAGGAATCGGAGGGGGAAAGAGGGCCGAAGCCCAGTAATAGAGGTAGGGGAGGGGGAAGGGCTCGAGGCGCCAGGTGGAAAACCAATCAGAGGAAAGATAAAGGGGGAAGGGGATAAGCATGCAAGAACTGTAGAGATAAAGGAGCAGAAAGTTGATAGGGGAGTGAGGCAGAGACGGACCTGGGATAAGGGGAGGGAGCGGTGGAGGGAATTACCGGAAATTGGACTGATCGCACTGGGAAGTTAACGGACGATTCATCTGAAACTCATTTTGAACCCAATAACTATTTCTGAAAGGTTACCAAACTCAATAATTCTCGAAAATATTGCTGTGAAATTAGCTCATTTACAGTCAGAGCAGAGGCAGCAGATTAAGTAGTTCCTTTTAAAGTATAGGGATTTTTTCGGGACGTTCCTAAAAGATCCACAGTAGCTTCACCTGATGTAGATGTTGCACAAGCCATATCCATATCGGATGAACAGGACAAAATGTGAACTTGCTGAGGAAGAAATTAAATATAGGCTGAATAATAATATTATTAGACCTTCTAATTCGAGTTGTAGATCAGCTTGTCTTACGTTGCTTACGTCAGGCAGTAGTAATCAGTTTTGCACTGATTACAGGAAGGTGAACGCTGTAACAGAAACACATGAGTATCCTATCCCTGGAGTGGTTAATTGTGTGGACAACGTCGGACAAGTAAAGTTCCTTACAAAGATTGATTTGTTGAAAGGTTATTGGTGAGTTCCATTGACGGATAGAGGTAGAGAGATTTCTGCATGTGTTACCTCATCTGGATTAACTGAATATAATAATCTTCCTTTTGGGTTAAAGGATGTCCTATGTACTTTCAGCGGATGATTCATTATATGATTTATGTGTTAAAAGTTACAGATGTCTTTATTATTGCTTTAGTTAAAGCAAATGATACTTGGGAAGCACATATTACTGCGGTGGAGTATTTGAAAGAAATTTGAAAGGCTTTCAAAAGCTAACTAAACTATTAACTTGTGAATTAAAAGTGTATTTGATCATGCCACTGAGACCTACCTTGGTTATGTTGAAGCTCCGGGCTTGGTTAAGGAAAATTGTTAAGGAATTTAATCAAACTCAACTTCAGCAACAGATATTCATGGTACAAGAGTAAAATATTTTGATAACTCACATTAATGGAAAAGGCAATGTGACTGCTGACTGTCTATCTAGATGTTGAATATACAATTTCTTTACGGAGTGACATTTTTAAAAAAATGCTGCATTCCTAATATATATTGGTTAGTAATGTGCCGTATGATAAATCAATGTATATTGAGTATGTTGCAGATTCAATACCTTTGTAATTTTTAAAAAATAAAATCTGACTGAATTCTATATTCATTGCTGCAGGCCACATAATATAAATTGGGGGCTCGTCCGGGATGTTGTATAATTTTGTATAAGTGATTGTGCAATTAATAACATGATTTGGAAAAATGAAATGTCCGATTTATTTTCTTTTATTAGTCTTTTGGTGCTATTTGACAGCAAATAATATTGACAACTTTCTGACATATCCATCCCGGAGATATTTGCGGAGTCAAAATAGGATGATTCATTCGAGAATATAGACGGTTCGACCTTAAAGGAATTTCGAAGGTTATAACAATGCCAGTAATTCAGACTAAAACCCTTCACACTATGCAGAGTCGTGTGGTTTGGGTGTAAAAAAAGTTGAATAGGTTTCCAATAGGTAAGCTGCAGATGCTGTTACATATCGAACTAATGATGTCAGAGCAATGTAAATCGGACACGGAATGATGTCGATTAGAAAATGAATGTACAAGGAGAGAATTTGAAGCTAGAGAACAGATAGAAAGAGTGAGTTTGAGCTAACGATAGAGAAATTCAGTTACGAACATAAGGCGACTGGTTCTAGGAAACAGTTTGTTACTAGTCGGGAGGTTATCTTGGCGTGCATTCAATGAGGTATAAATAGGTGAATATTTTCAGCATTTTCAAACTGTTGCTCAGATTACACAGCGGCCGAAAGATACATGGCGAGTGATGTTATGAAGTGTAATTAAATGTAAAGCACAAGTTTTAACTGCTGAGCAACACTGGATTATGATATTGTGAAGCAGTATATACTGCTGATTCCTGATTCCAGAAGCTTTTAATGAAAATTTGAAGAATTCCGTGTAAAAACTTTGGTGGAATCTGCCTACGATAAATCTGTGTGTTTTGCCAGATGGGTTTCCTCTAAAAATGTGAATGGGAAATATGAAAACTTAAAAGAGTTGATTTTAATGAAGGAATTTAAAAGCTGCATTCCTGTTGAAGTAAGAGCATACTTAATAAGAGGGTCACTGCTTCATTTCAGTAGTCTGGTAAATTGGCAGATCAGTATTCTTTAATCCATAAGTGTAAATTTGCTCAGGGTAGAATGTTTAACAGGTAAAATAGCACACAGTAAACTTGAAATTAAATCTGAAGTTAGGGAGAAAGATAACCAAGATGGGAAATATGTGATGGCAAAAAAATTTGGTCCTATTTGTATTTTAGTAAGAACCCTGCCGACGTAATAGCTAACTGTTTCCGACTGAAGAAAAAGGAGAAGTTGGCAGTCCCAGCTGCCTGCGTTCAAATATTGAAAAACCTGTAAATCCACAGTGTTCGAGAAATACAAATGAAGCTTTCTCAATGTCTGATAAAGTTAAGAGGGGATATAATCTTTTTTATAACCGAAGGATATGTATCCTTAAAAGAGGGATCCACTCCGGTGCCAATAAAAATCCTTAGGGATACTGGAAATTCTCGGACACTTACGTTGGACAGTGTTCTAAAATTTAGTGATGAGGCTGACACTAGTAAGGTAAACTATATACCAGGTATTGGGAGTGTACACTGTGCATTTGAATAGTGTAAATTAAAGGTCAGGGTTAGTTACAGGACCCATTAAATTATGACTACAACCTAGTTTACCGGTGAACGATGTTTCTCTATTCTGAGGGAATGAACTAACAGATGGACAAATTTTATCTTGGACTGATTTTGACGATTTAGCCTATCTCCGATGAAGCAATGATAGGTTCAACATGGCTTCCTCCTATGTTGTAACCCGAGCTATGGAAAAAAAAAGATGGCTGAGGAGGATGGATCTGCTAACCATAACCGTTCAACTCAGGATTCGGATTTTGAGGATGAGTCAGAAACTTGCTTAAGTTCATTGTTTGATCAAAACTCTTGTAATCAGTCGGACCAGGACGATCTGTCTCTGCCTCGGAAGGAGATGATAGCAGAGCAGAGTAGAGAACCTGAGATTATCACATTAAAAGAACAACTCTTGCAAATAGCGAAATTGATAATGTGCCAGTGGGATATCATTTTAAGAGTGGAGTGTTAATGAGGAAGTGGAGATCACCTACAATTCCTGGAACTGAGGATTGGGAAGTTTTTTAACAGGTAGTAGTTACTAAAGTTTATCGGAATCAGATTTTAAATTCGGCTCATCGTATACCCTTGGGTGGACATCAAGGTGTGAAGAAAACTGTGAACAAGGTTTCTAAACATATTTTCTAGACTCGTTTGAGAAGAGATGTGGCGACATTTTGCCGGACATGTCAAACTTGACGGATTGTGTGCAAACATAAACAAGCTATTCCAGTGTCCCCACTGCAACCTATTCCTGCACAGTGAACCATTTTCCAAAATTATTGTAGATAGTGTAGGCCCATTGCCAAAAAACTAAAACTGGCCATCAATATTTGCTGACCCTCACGTGCACAGCGTCTGGGATTCCAGAGGCAATACCACTCAGGAATATAACGGCTAAAACTGTAATAAAGTCTCTTATTTTTTCTTCCACTTATTTTGTGTTGCCGACGGAAATACAATCTGATCAAGGAAGTGATTTTATGTCTGGATTGTTCCCAGCAGATAGTATATAAACAGGGAGCTAAACAGTTTATTTCGTCTTCATAACATCCAGAATGGCAAGGAACCTTGGAGAGGTTCCAACCTACTCTCAGATCCATGATTAGGATGTATTGTGTGGAAAATGAAAAGGATTGGGATGAGGGCGTATAATTACTTTTATTTGCAGAACGGGAGTCAGTTCAGGATTCCTTAGCTTTTAGTCCTTTTGAACTTGTGTTTGGGAATAGAGTTAGAGGATCTTTGGCCTTATTAAAAGAAAAATGGATTCAGAAAGTGGTACAGACTAATTTGCTGGGTTATGTTTTGAAATGTAAGGATAAATTGCGTAAAGCTTGTAGTTTAGCCAGGGAGAATTTAAAATCGGCTCAGGGGAAAATACAAAACCTGGACTGATAAGGAATCTAGAATGAGTTAATTTCATCCTGCAGATAAGGAGTTGGTTTACAAGCTGAATTTCATGGTCCTTTTCAGATTATATCTGACATTAATGAGGTGCATTATGTGACAAAAACTCCAGATCGAAGAAAATATACACAGCTTTGTCATATATATGTGATAAAAACATATTAGGATAAAACAGTGCGATACTGTGACTGTTGAGCTTAATAAGAGTGAGTCCGAACCCACTGGGAAGTTAATGGATGATTCATCTGAAACTAAGTTTTAATTGCTATGTTATTTCTGCCAGATTACCAGACTGAACAACTCTGGAAAATATTGATGGGTTAAAAGATACAGGTCCCTATATGGTTGCTTTTGTTACAGGAAACGATACTTGGGAATCAAATATTACTGCGGTGGAGAAACTAGTTGAAAGACTTTCAAAATCTACCTTACCTATTAACTTAGCTAAAAGTGAATTGGTCATACCACTGTCACTCACCTTGGTTATGTTGTAGGTCCGGGCTTGGTTAAGGAATATGATTAACGAGATAGATCAAACTCCATTTCAGCTACATAGTTTGATGTTACAGGAGTATAGTATTTTGATAACTCATATTAAAGGAAAAGATAAAATGATTGCTGACTGTCTATCCATATGTTGAATGCACAATGTAATTTTTTTTACGGAGAGGTATTTTTACTTTTGTAACATTCCTACTGTATATTAGTTTGCAAGTTGTCGTATGAAAATTCTATGTTATAGATCATATAAATTTGTATTTTATTTTTAAACAGTAGCTAAAATGTTGTTCATAAAAGAGCAAATATTTCCTTTTTTTGCAGGGAGGTGTTCCATACACCGAGGGAATTTTTGACTGTTTTATGACCATTATGTAATTGAGAATTCTGTGAAGATGATTTGATTGTCTTGTGATGGTTGTTGATGTGATTTTCCCGTCAGTGTTAGGTCACATGATGTAATTTTCCCGCAAGTCTGTGGTCACATGATGTTATGTTCCAAAAGGTAAATTAGTGGAATATCCTTCTGTAACGCAGTTAGTTCGGCGTAGATCGTTAGTTATTTTTGCCGCGTATTCGTCTCCGAACACAGTTTCGTTATTAAGTTGGAGTTTTTGCTTTCTATTTTAAGGAAAAACCGTTGTGCCGGCAGTTTCGCCAATTGCTGCCGGTTGTAGATTGTTGCATCTTTGATTTAAGTTGGTGTCTTTCGGCGGTTTTATGAAGGATCGACCTTAAGGATTTTTCGTTCAGAAATAGCGATCTGCAGCTGACATAGCCCATGCAAGATCAGGAAGATTTGTGCAGTGTTCACTTTCCAGCAGCAAAAAGGTCAGTTCGTTTAAACCTTTTTATTTACTTCGCCGTGAATCCTTTGGACAAGGCATCTGCCGACTTTTTAATAGAATCGCAGTTTCTTCGGAGAAACTGTTGCAGTAAAATCTCTACTTACTGACTGTATAAATCACTTGGACTTGGACTTTCGAATTTACCACGTGTTTGAATTTAAGACTGTAGGAAATATTCCAGAGTCTGGCTGTTTGTTAACTTGCCATATAGCAGTTAATTACCATTCAGGTAAGTCGTCTGATTACTTTTCAATTCGTTGAGCAGAGTTTAATTAATGTTTATGTTTGTTGATAACAGCTGATTCAATTTTCTATTCATGGTCCCCGGCCACAGAATTAAAAATGGGGGCTCGTCCCGGATACATTCTTTGACTTTAAGAGATTGTTTAATTATCAACCTGAATGGCAAAAGTGATGCACCCGATTTGCTTTGTCTCACTGTCCTTTGCATTGGTATCTGAGGCAGTCCCAGATGCTTGTGTGCAAATATTGAAAGACCTGTAAATCCACTAGTTCAAGAAATACAAACGAAGCTTTGTCACAGCCTGACAGAATTAAGAGGGGATATCATAATTTTATAACCGAAGCATTTGTATCCTTTAAAGAGGGATCCACTCAGTTGCCAACAAAAATCCTTAGTGATTTTGGAGCTTCTCAATCATTTATTTTAGCCAGTGCTCTAAAATTTAGTGATGAGGATGACACTGGTGATGTAAACTATATACGAGTTGTTGGGAGTGTCCTTATGCCTACATATATGAATAGTGCAAAATGAAGGTCAGGGTTAGTTACAGGACCTATTAAAGTAGGTCTTCGACCCCGTTTACCCGGGAATGATGTTTCTCTAATCTCATGGAATGAATTAACAGATGGACAAATTTTTCCTGAAGTGAGTTTGACTATTAAGCCCATCCCTGATGAACCAGAAGATAGGTCCTAACATGGATTCAACCTGTGTGGTAACCCGAGAAATGGCCAAAAATAAATATGGATGAGGAGGATGGGTCGAAACTTGATGAGTCTGCTACCCATAACTGTTCAACACTGGATTCGAATTTTGATTTGTATCAGAAACTTCGTTACGTTCATTGTTTCAAGAGAACTCTTGTAGTAAGTCTGACCATGAAGATTCGTCTCTATCTCGGAAGGAGCTGATAGCAGAGCAAAGTAGAGACCCTGTGATTATCACATTTAAAGAACAACTCTTGCAGATAGCGAAATTAAGTTGCCGGTAGGATATCATTTTAAGAGTGGAGTGTTAATGATGAACTGGAGATCACTTATAATTCCTGGAACTGAGGAATGGGATGTTAGTTAACAGGGAGTAGTCCCAAAAGTTTATCTGAATTTGTTTTGAAAATTGGCTCATCGTGTGCCCTTGGGTGCACATCAAGGTTTGAAGAAAATTGTGAACAAGTTTTTAAAAAAAGTTTAACTGGCCTGGTTTGAGAACAGATGTGGCGACATTTTATCGAACTTGTCGTACTCGTCAGATTGTGTGCAAACGTAATCAAGCTATTCCAGTGGCCCAGCTGCAAACTATACCTGCATTTAGTGAACCGCTTTACAAAATTATTTTAGATTGTGTAGGCCCATTGCGAAAAGATAAAATTGGCCATTAATATTTGCTGACCCTGATGTGAACAGCGTCGAGGTTTCGAGAGGCAATACCACTCAGGAATATAACGGCTAAAACTGTAATAAAGTCTCTTATAAAATGTTTTACTTGCTTTGTGTTGCCGAGGGAAATACAATCTGATCAAGGAAGTAATCTTAGACTGGATTGTTCCAGCAGATAGTTTATAAACTTGGTGTTAAACAGTTTACCTCGTCTGCATAAATCCAGAATCGCAAGGAGACTTGAAAGACGAGCCTTTCTACCCTCAAAACCGTGATTAGGACGTATTCTGTGGAAAATGAACAGGACTGGGTGGAGTGCGTATATCTACTTTTATTTGCAGTGAAGGAGTCAGTGCAGGTTTCCTCAGGTTTTAGTCCTTTTGAACTTATGTTTGGGAATAGAGTTAGAGCTTGTAGCTTAGCCAGGGAGAATTTAAAACCAGCTCAGGAGAAAATGCAAGGCTGGTATAATAAGGAAGCTAAAGTGAGCTTATTTCAGCCTGGAGATAAGGTGTTAGTTCTATTCTCCGTGCAAATGTACAAACTACATGCTAAATTACATGGTCCTTATGAGATTATATTTAAATTTAATGATGTGCATGATGTGATAAGAACTCCAGATGGAAGAAGTCAACACAGCTTTGTCATAGAAATATGATAAAACCATATTATGAGAAAACGTCCTCTGCTGTTACTGTTGCGGTGACTAAGGGAGAGACTTATCCCACTGGGAAGTATATGGATGATTCGTCTGAAACTAATTTTAAACCGAAATTAATTTATGCCAGATTACCCAATTCAACAATTCTGGAAAGTATTGATTAGATATTAGCTCATTTACAACCAGAGCAGAGGCAGCAGATGAAGCAGTTACTTTTGAAATATAGGGATTTATTTCCAGACGTTCCTCAGGAAATACAACCTGACTGAGGAGCTGCTGATTCAATTCAATTCTGGAATAATCCAGTTTATTCTCTGTTCGTCCATCACTGTCTGGTTTGGATCAACAAACAAACAAGACAAGAACAGACTCCAACGAACCGTCAGGGCAGCGGAAAGGATTATCGGTGTGAAGCTTCCCTCAATCCAGGACTTATATGCATCTTGAGTCAGGAAGCGAGCAAGCGGCATTATTGTAGACCCATCACAGCCTGGACATCACCTGTTCCAACCCCTTCCTTCTGTTTGGCGCTTTAGATCACTGTATGCCAGAACAAATAGTTACAAGAGCAGTTTCTTTCCGTTTGCCGTCAGTCTTATGAACACTTGAATTTTAGTCTATTATAAATCAAGTCCACCTGTACATTCAATGAGGGGGATCTCCTTGTATATAGTTTATGATTATTTGCACTATTGTTTTGTTTGCTTTTAATTCTGTACAGAGAGACCTCAGGGAAACCGGCATCAAATTCCCTGAATGTGTCCTCCTACTTGGCGATAATAAAAATTCTGATACCGATTCCTAAAAGAACCACAGTAGTTTAACATGATTTCGATGTTGGAGATGCGGAACCCATAAAGCAACATCCATATAGGTTGAATATGGAAAGCTGTGTTCTTGCTGAGCAAGAAATTAAATATATGTTAGAGAATAATATTTTTAGACCTTTTAATTCGAATAGTAGTTCACCTTGTCTTTTGGTTCCTACGTCAGGCAATGGTTATCGGTTTTGTACTGATGACAGGAAGGTGAACGCTGTAACAAAAACAGATGCGTATCCAATCCCTAGAGTGGTTGATTGTGTGGACATAGTCAGACAACCAAAGTTCCTTGCAAAGATTGATTTGTTGAAAGGTTATTGGAGAGTTCCATTGACGGATAAAGGTAAAGAGATTTCTGCATTTGCAACCACATCTGGTTTATCTGAAAATAATGTTCTTCCTTTTGGGATGAAGAATGCCCCAGGAACTTTCCAGCGGATGAATTATTGTATGATTCATGGGTTAAAAAATGCCTATATTGATGCTTTAGTTACAGGAACTGATATTTGCGAAGCACATACAAACGTATTACTGAGCTGGAGATTAACTTAGCTAATGTGTTGGGGAGGAAGCATTAAGAAGAGGGACGCCTCACGTCTTAATAAGCTGGTAAGGAAGGCGGGCTCTGTCGTGGGCAAAGTACTGGAGAGTTTAACATCGGTAGCTGAGCGAAGGGCGCTGAGTAGGCTACGGTCAATTATGGATAACTCTGAACATCCTCTACATAGCACCATCCAGAGACAGAGAAGCAGTTTCAGCGACAGGTTACTATCGATGCAATGCTCCTCAGACAGGATGAAGAGGTCAATACTCCCCAATGCCATTAGGCTTTACAATTCTACCGCCAGGACTTAAGAACTTTTTAAAAGCTATTATTAATGCTTTTTGAGATAGTGATTTAGATGCATATCATATTTTTTTTTACCGAGTTAAGAATTGTATGTAATTAGTTTTGCTACAACAAGTGTATGGGACATTGGAAAAAAAGTTGAATTTCCCCATGGGGATGAATAAAGTATCTATCTATCTATCTATCTATCTATCTATCTATCTATCTATCTATCTATCTATCTATCTATCTATCTATCTATCTATCTATCTATCTATCTATCATCTATCTATCTATCTATCTATCTAAAAGTGAATTTGGTCATACCACTGTGACCTATCTTGGCTATGTTGTAGGTCTGTGATTGGTTAAGGAACATGGTTAAGTAAATAAATCCAACTCCAATTCAGCAAAAGAGCTCGATGTTACAGGGGTATATTATTCTGATAACTCGTATCAAAGGAAAAGATTATTATATTAAAGGGAAAGAGTCATTTCAAAATATGCAACATTCCTACCGTATATTAGTTTGTAAGGTTGCCGTATGATAATTCTATGCATATTCGGTATGCTGTAGAATTTATACATTTGTGTTTTATTGTAAATGGCTGTTACTTTTTTTTCCAACCGTGAAAAATTCCCTTGCATTTAGAGGGAGGTTACATACCCCGTGGGTGTCTTTTGACTGAGTTATGATATAATTCCTTATCTGGTGAGTGCGATGTAATTGTCTTGTGATGCTGGGGTGATGTAATTTTCCCGCCAGTTTGTGGTCACAAGATGTAAATTCCCGCCGGCGTTTGGTCACATGTTATTAAGTTCTAACAGGTAAATCAGGGTAAATTCCTGCTGTGACGCAGTTAGTTCAGGGTGGACGCAGTTTCATTTTTAATGTGGAGTTTCTACCTTCTGTGGCATGTAAAAACCGTTGTGCCGGCAGTTTCGTCAATCGCTGACGGTTGTAATTTGTTCCATCTTTGATTTAGCTTTGCAGTCGACATGGAAAGTGAATACTTTACCGAAGCAGGGGAACCCGAAGGATTGAGTAAAGTTTGTGTCGTACAGCGGTATTATGAAGGATCTACATTATTGAATCTTCGTTCAGGAATAGTAATCTGAATCAGAGGTAACTCCTACAAGATCAGGAAATTTTGTGCAGTGTTCACTTTCCAGCAGCAAAAAAATCAGTTACTTTAAGTAGTTTTATTTCCTTCGTCGTGAGTCCTTTGGACAAGGCATCTCTCGACTGTGATCAGCAGATTCGTCAGTTTCTTCGGAGAAATTGTTGCATAAAGTCTCTCCTGACTGACTGTATAAATCACTTGGTCTTTCGAATTTACCACGTGTAGACCGTGTTTGAATGTGCGACTTTAAGAACTATTCCATAGTCTGGCTGTTTGTTAACTTGCCGTATAGCAGTTAATTGCCGTTTAAGTTAGTCCTTTGTATACTTTTCACTTCTGATGAGCTAGAGTTTAATAAATGTTTATGTTTGTTTATATTGTTATGTTCCCCGTAACCGGGTGACTTACCATCAAAGATAGAGAGGTCCGCTGAAGTCTGATGATACTACTTTCAAACGTTTTTTTGTATAAAGGGCACAAACGTATGGTTAATACAAAACATTCAGATCATATACGCCGTCAAAACTCAATCTAAAGCACAGGTATAGTAATAATCACTCAGAAATAAGCTCTATCGTTGTCTAGCGGAATACTGAGTCCAATGGAATATAAAAGTCACTCATAAATCTGCAGGCTTTTCCGTTTGGGAACCGCTGGTATTTCACGTGTTGGAGAGAGAGGATTGGTGAGAAAAAGGAACACTTGCCCGTCGTCTTTGCGAAGAAAATCCCGGTTGTTAGTTAAAACGGTTTTCCTTTAGTTTCAGCCACAGACTCCCGATCCGGAATCTAACGCACGTGGCTTCCTTCAAAATGGCTTCCCGCTCAGACGGGAAGCGCTATCGTGTCTTTTTCGTGTGTCTCCTTGGTGCGTCTGAGGGCCCGCCTCGGCAGCCCACCTTTTATCTGGACTGGCAGGGGGGTAGATGCCAATCAGGGTGGGGTGAGGCAATATTTCTCCATCACCCAGCCCACGTTGCCCTGAGGGTTTGCACGTACTCCAGTCCCTTATTCCACAAAGGAGTCTCCAAAGACAATGGCCATGTCCGTGGCTTTTGTCTGGCTGAGAGGCCAGACCACATTCCAAATCTTAAGGCTTCTCTCTCTCTTGCGATTCTCCCAAAGGAGGGGGCTGGGGTCATAACAATATAATCTGATTCGATTCTATAATTATTGTTGCTGTCCATATAATATCAAAATGGGGGCTGTTCCGGGATATGATCAGATTCTTAAATTAAGTAATTGCTTAATTATCAATCTGATTTGGAAAAGTGAAAAACATGCTTTTGTTTGTTTGTTCTGTGTGGTATTTGGAAGTAATGAAAATTGACGACTTTCTGGCATAGACAGACACGGAAGTATTACAGAAAGCAAAATAGGATGGTGCATCGAGATTGCTAGAAGGGTGGACCTTAAAGTAATTCCGAAGTTTGCAACAGAGGTTGTAATTCAGGGAAGAACGCGTCACACTGTGTAGAGTCGGGTGATTTTGGTGAAGAAGCGCTCGATATGTTTCCAATAATTTAATCTAGAGATGCAGTTACTTATCGAACAAATGAAGTTAGAGCAATGTAAAGTGGACACGGAATGATGTCGGTTAGAAGATGAAAAGAAAAAGAGAGAATTTGACGCTAGAGAAGCAGATAGAAAGAGGAAGTTTGAACTAACGCTCGAGAAACTGAAGTCCGAGGATAAGGGGACCACTTCTAGCAAACAGTTTGTTGCTGGTCGGGAGATTATATTGGCTTCTCCATTCAATAAGGCATAAATAGATAAATATGTTCTGCATTTTTAAGCTGACGCTCTGATTTCACAGTGGCCGAAAGTTAAATGGCCAGTGATGTTATAAAGTACAATTTATTGTACAGCACAACAAGTCTATACGGTTTTAACAGTTGAGCAAGCACCTGATTATGATATTGTGAAGCGGCATGTACTAAAAGCATATGAACTGGCTCCAGAAGCTATGGAGACATATTCAGATATTTGAAGAAATACGGGGGGGGGGGGGGGGAGACGTGGAATTTTCCTGCGATATATCTGTGTGTTTTGAGAGATGGGTTTCACCCAAAAATGTGTATTTTAAATATGAAAACTTAAAAGAGTTGATTTTAATGGAGGAATTTAAAAGGTGCATCCCTGATGAACTAATAGCATACTTAAATGAGAGGAAGACTGCTATATTGCATGAGTCTGCTAAATTAGCGGATGAGTATGCTTTAATCCATAAGCGTAAATTTCCTCAGGGTAGGAAGTTTAATAGGAAAAACAGCACAGAGGATCAAGGTAAACTGGGAATTAAATTAGAAGTTAGGGAGAAATGTAAGGATGAAGGGAAAATTGTGAAGGCAAGACAACTTGATTCTATCTGTAATTATAGTAAGAAACCTGCCCACGTAATAGCGAACAGCTTCCGATAGAAGAAGATGGAGAAGGAGTCAGTCCCAGATGCGTGCGTGCAAATATTGAAAAACCTGTAAATCGACAGAGATCTAGAAGTACAAATAATGTTTTATCAGATTCTGACCAAGTTAAGAGGGGAGATGATCATTTTATATAAGAAGGATTTGCATCCTTGAAAGGGGGATCCAGTCCGGTGCCAATAAAAATCCTTAGGGATACTGGAACTTTTCGGTCACTTATGTTAGACTGTGTTCTTAAATTTAGTGATGAGACTAACACTGGTGGCGTACACTGTATATGAGGTGTGAGGAGTGTCCTTATGCGTGTTCACTTGTACAGAATAATTATAAGATCAGGGTCAGTTACAGGACCTATTACAGTAGGACTACAACCCAGTTTACCCGTGAATGATGTTTCTCTGTTATTAGGGAATGACTTAGCAGATGGACAATTTTTTCCTGAAGTGCTTTTGATTATTACGCTCATTTCTGAAGAAGCAAAGATAGTTTCTAGCATGGATTCAACTTGAATTGTAACCCGAGCTATGGATGAGGAGGATGGGTCGAAGCCGGATGGGTCTACAGGATGGGTTCAACTCGGGATTCGAATTTTGAGGTGTATTAGAAACTTTCTTACCTTCATTGCTTGATAAAAAAAAAACCTCTTGTCGTGAATCTGACAACGAAAATGTGTCTCTATGTCGGATGGAGATGATAGCAGAGCAGAGTAGAGACCCTCAGATTATCATATTAAAAGAACAACTTTTACAGACAGTGAAATTGAAAAGGTGGCAGAAGAATATTATTTTAAGAGTGGAGTGTTAATGAGGAACTGCAGATCACCCTCAATTCCTGAAACTGAGGAATGGGAAGTATTTACCAAGTAGTAGTTCCAAAAGCTTATTGGAATATTTTAAATTTGGCTCACAGTATACCCTTGGGTGGACATCAACGTGTGTAGAAATCTGTGAACAAGGTTTCTAAATATTTTTTTACTGGCATGCTTTGAGAAAAGATGTGGCGACATATTGCCGAACTTGTCATACTTGTCAGATAGTGTGCAAACCTAATCAAGTTATTCCATTCGCCCTACTGCAAACTATTCCAGCATTTTGGTGTACCGTTTTCAAAAATAGCTGTAGTTTGTTTTGGGCCATTGCCAAAAAATAAAACTGGCCATCAAGATTTGCTGACCCTCATGTACGCAGCGTCTAGGTTTCCCGAGGCAATACCACTCAGGAATATAACTGCTAAAACTGTAATAAAGGCTGTTATTTTTTTTTTTTACTTATTTTGGGTTGCCTAAGGAATCACAATCTTATCAAGGTAGTAATTTTTTGTCTGGATTGTTACAGCAGATAGTTTATAAACTAGGAGATAAACGGTTTACATCGTCTGCATAGCATCCAGAATCACAAGGAGCCTTGGAGAGGTTCCATTCTACCCCCAAAATCATGAGTAGGGCGTATTATGGGGAAATTGAAAAAGACTGTGATGAGGGCGTTCATTCACTTTTATTTGCAGTAGGTGTGTCAGTGCAGGATCCCTAGGTTTTAGTCCTTTTGAACGTGTTTTTTGGGGTTAACGCCGGAGGATCTTTGGCTTTATTAAAAGAAAAATGGACTAATAAAGAAATACGGACTAATTTGCTGTAATATGTTTTGAATATAAGGATAGCTTGCATAATACTTTTGGCTTAGGCAGGGAAAATTTAAAATCGGCTCAAGAGAAAATGTAAACCTGGTATGACAAGAAGCAGGAATGAGGTCATTTCAGCCTGGAGATAAGGTGTTGTTTCATTTCCCGCTGCAAAGGAACCATTTCCAAGCTAAATGGCATGGTCTTCATCAGATTATATCTATAGTTCATGATGTGGATTATGTGATAAAAACTCCAGATCGAAGTGAGTCAACACAGCTTTGTCAAACAAATATGATATAACCATATAATGAGATACAATCCGCGACTGTGACTGTTGCGGTTAATAAGAATAAGACTGATCCCACTGAGAAATAAATAGATGATACGCTCAACGGTAAGAGTACGAACACCACTCACATCTGATCTCTGTTGTTGACGTTTTCGGCCATCGAACTGCCGCTCACTGGAAGGTTCTTTTTCACATTTCTCTCGACGTTCTCATGAAACTCTGAGGACTATTGTGTCTGAAAAATAAACTATTTCTGAGAACGTCAAATCACCCCGTCTGCCACCAACCATTGTTCTGCTGTCAAATTCCATTCCGATATTTGGTGTGAAAGTAAATGATCCTCTTGAACATGCCTGAGTACGCAGGAACTGAAGATGTCCCGGTGCTTTCATGACCACGGCGCAGCTGGACTTGGTTGAATCTCTTTGATTCAAGGTTTTTCAAGGTTCAAGGTCTGAGGTCTTTTTTTTTCTTTCAACCAGACACTTGATTGAGGATTCGAGATTCTGAATTGAGGTTCAGGAGCAGTTACGAGATGAATGAGAGTGGATAAACTGAAGGAGAGTGAGTAACTTCACTCACACCAACACGGATAAAACCAGCACCAGGCACATACATTAATCAATTGTTCGGAGCTTTCAGAATACTCTGGATGGATTTTGTAATTCGCAGATTTATATCAATATTTTACCTGCAGGGCTAATATTATAATGCTGTTTTGTAATGACTGCTATGATACTGGTTGTAAAGAGTATCGGGACAATATTTACCCTATTCATGTTCTATCCCCTGTCACTTTTCTCTTTTAATTCATCATATTGTGGCGTATTTCAAGCATTGATTTAGGTAAGTAATGTGTGTTCGGAATGATTGTGTCTGTTAACTAATTTGTTGCTAGTCTATCCTATATTATTATATAGGGACGGTCATGTAATCATAGATCGGTCCTCATATAATTTGCTGCAATCTGACACCCGTGTTTACAGTGAGGTGTTGTGTTTTTTCTGCTTCTTAGCAGCTGGTGAAACCTCATGTCCGGACACAGGCAAACACGCTCATTTCTCATTTGCTCGAAGCTTTCAGACTATCCTGGTGGTGTTAAATATTATGGCCCTCTGGAAATGTCCATAAACATCACTGCATACGTCCGTTTCTGATTGGACAGCGGTACAAATGAGCTGACTAATAATCTTTCAGACGACACACAAACACATTTACTTTGAGACACACACAGATTGACGGAGGTTCTTCGGGTGGTAGTTTGAATTGAACTCTGAAGAGCAAGACCTTTATACAGACAGTTGTGGGTGCATATTATGCACTTCCTGGTGTGGTGATACAGGCGCAAGGAGCAGTGACCTTGAAGAGTTGTTGAGACGGACATGTGCCTGTGAGGAAAATGGAAGGATGTGCTTATAATGCAGGCAGGGAATATTAGTTAGCCATTATGTTACTAGTTTAATTGGTTCAGCACGAATTTGTAGACGGACAGGACTGTTCTGGTGCCGCAATGTTCCAATGGAGAGAATGAACAGCTGACACTTTGGAGACTATTTTTTCTGGATTGGAAATGACAAGGGTTTGGCTGAAGGGATGTTGGGGCAGATTACTTACTGACAGAGGGAATGTTAAAATAAGTTATGAGCAACGTAAGGGCGAGCGTGTTTACGTAAGCAGTTGGGTGGTGATAGGTGGAAGAGGTAAAGGAACGAATGAATGGGAACCTGAGGACACATGATAGTAGACGAAAGCGTGGAAGGAGGTCACCAGCTGGAGAAGATGGGTAAGTGAACTGAACAGAAAAGACGAGAGAGGAATCTGAAAAGCGGATGGAACAGCAGAATGTACTGAGAAGGGACAAATAAGCTGCTGCTGGTGAAATCGATGTTCATATCCTGAGGTAGGAAACTACCTGGACAGAATATGAGCTGTTCCCCTAGAAATACCATTCCAAGCAATTAAGATCGTAGTTGGGCACTTAGCCTAACGGTCAGCGTCAGAGTTCTGAGATCACTTCCGGTGTCCTCAGTAAGGACAGTCTGCACGACCGACTCGTCCAACGTGCTCGTTTTCCCAGAGTGTCCTTCCACAGTCCAAATTAACCGGTAGGTTAATTTGCTTTTCTATATTGTCCCCAGATTAGTTTAGGGTTAAATCGTATTATCTGATTTTTGTTGGGGCGGCGCTGTATCTGTAAATATAATAAACAGTTCAAGAATAAACTCTCAGAATGGGAATGAGAAGATTGAGTAGATTTGCAGACCAGAGGGCAGTTCTAACTGTTGCGCAGGACGATGCCGAATGACTCGCAGAAACATTCCCCGAAACTCATTCGAATCTCACCGAAGAGGTGGAGGCCGCACTGAACTGGCAAGATCGGGTACATCAGGTGAAACCGGCAGACTGGCAGGTGAAGTCTCACCTCCTCAGAGAGGCCGGTTTGGTACCCGCAACGTCGGTGCGGGAGACTCTGTGCGGGACGGCGCAGCACTTGTCCCGCTTGCAGGGTTTAACGCCGGAGGTAAATCAGTGGGGAGTCTCTTGAAGCTGCGAAGTCGGCATCGGAACTCGTTCTCTGGTCACGGTTATACAACCAGGGTATGTGTTCTGTACCGGTTATAGAGAAAATATTATTTTAAAATTAAGTGAATGCATCCCAGTCCGTGACGGGTAAAACCCTCCTCATTATTGACTACATCTACAGGGAACGCAGCGGCAGGAAAGCAACATCCGTCATCCGGGATCCCCACCACCCAGACCATGCCCTCTTAACGCCCCTGCCATCTGGAAAGAGCTATTGGGGCGTTAGCACTCACTCAAAACAGTTAATACTCCCCAAAATTTCGCGTTTTCTATAGAGGCGAGAAATTCACACAACCTTGCTAAGCCCGACATTGATCTGCACTCATGAGGTATGGACTCAGTAGAACTATCCCTCACATCCCGCTTGAAACTACTTCCTCTCATCTTCGATGCATGCCCTCTGCTCTTAGACATTTGAACACTGGGGTACAGTTACCCACTATTTACTCTATCTATGCTTCAGATAAGCTTATAAACCTCCGCTAAATCTCCCCTCAGCCTCCGGCGCTTCAGAGAAACAGACTCGTTTGTCCAGCCTCTCGTTAAAACACATGTCCTCTAAACCAGGCAGCGTTCCGGCAAAGCTCTTCTGCATCCACTCCAAATCCTCAGTATCCTTCCAATGGTGGGCGATCAGAACTGTGTGCAAAAACCCAGATGTAGTCTGACCAGTTTTCATCAGTTGGAACATAATATCCTGATTTGAGATCCTCGCTGCGTCTGATTTATGATTTAGACTCGTCGCACCTTGTCGCCCTGCGTAGCCACGTTGAAGGAGCTGTAAACTAGGAACCCAAGATCACGGTTAAGCAGCTTTCCCTCGCAGTGTACTGTGTCCTTGCATTTACTTGACTCGAGGTTGAAGCATCTCAGAATTATCAGTGTTAATTTACTGTTAATTACTGCAGCTCATCTGTGTCTCACTGTATTCTTTGCCAGTCTTCTACAGTGGCCACAACTCGACCGAAATTTGGTATGACCGGCAAACGTACAAGCCAACCCATCTAGATTTTCATCCTGGTCATTGATGTACATCACAAACAGCAGGGATCCCAGCACAGACCACTGCAGAGCATCACGAATTGCAGATCTCCATCTCGGAGATGTCCCTTCAGTTATCTCACGCTGCCTTCTATGCGCAACGGTGTTCAGAATCCAAACAGTCATTTCGCCGCGGATCCCTTGCTGTTAAAGATTCTGGATCAGCGTCCCTTGAGGGAGTTGGTCAAAAGCCTGACTGAAACCATGTAGACAGCATCAACTGTCTTACCCTCTTTAACCCCTTTCGTCACCTTGTTTAAATACTCATTCAAGTTGAAAGACAAAATCTGCCTCAAGCAAAGCCATGCTAGATTTCCCTAATCTTGTCTGCTTTCCAAACTCTCGTGAATCGTGTACATATCAATTTTTACCTCCTGTGCCCGTATAATTGAATTGAGTCTCACCTATCCATAGTTTCCGGGACTTCCACCGTTTACCGTTTTGTAAAGAGATAACACTGGCCTGTCCTCCGGTAACTGCTATGCGACTGGTGGGGACAGGAGGAAACCAAACAAGGTCCCAACAGTATTCCCTCTTGCCTGTGTCAATAACCGTGGGATAAATTCCAATAGTTTCCGTGGACCTAGTCAACATTTAGGAGGACCAGCCCCTCCGCCTCCTTGACTTCGAAACGTTCTAGCGTAATTATACACTAAACATTGATTTCCTGGTCCCCCACATCCGTTTCCTTGGAAAGTACTGAATCAAAGTACTCAGTTAGTACCTCCCCCCGGCATTCTGCGCATCCAAGGATATGATCTCCCTTTATCGGTGCATGATCCTACCCTCTCTTCCTCTTGATGTATGTATGAAGTGCCTTGTGATTCACCTCATTCATGATTGCTAATGACTTTTCATTGTACCTCCCAGATTTTCCAATTTCCTACAGATGTGTCTCCAGCGAAACTACTGATGTTCCATACTTCTCCTTTTCTCACTTGAGTAAATTTACAAAATCCCCTGATACCTTATGTTTCCAACCCTGTCCTTCCTCCTGTCAGGGACTTACATTCCCTGTACAGAGTGAAATTGGCCTCATTGACACCTGTCTAATGGGGAAAGCCTTGATAGAGTGGATGTGGCAAAGTTATGTCCTATGGTGCCTGAGACCAAGACCAAAGGACACAGGCTCAGAAGACAGAGGGTTTCATTTTAAATCGGAGAAGAGGAGAGACTTGTTCAAACAACAACTGGTGAATCTGTGTAATTCTTTGCCACAGGCAGCTGTCGAGGCCGTTATGTATATTGAAGACAGACGTTGATAGGTTCCTGACTGGTCAGGGCATGCAGAGAAACGCGGTGAAAGCAGGACCTGAGAGATTAGTGGAACATTGTGTCAGTCATGAAGAAATGTCGGAGTGGACTCAATGGTTCAAACGTCCTAATTCTGCACCGATATTGTACGGCCTTATAATTAGACGCATAGATGAACAGAGAGCAGAGGAAGCTGAGACAAAACAGCAGAATTAGACCATTTGCGACCATCACACCTGCTACAGATTTCCATCAAGGGACGTTTCACTTCTGTCCTTCTGTCTTCTCAACTTCCTCATAAAGCTCCGCATTAAATTTACCGAACGACATGGATTCCTCAGCCGTCAGGGTCAGTCAATTCCATAGATTAGCCACTCACTGGCTGTTGAAATTCCACCTCATCCCTGCTCTAATTGGATCAGTCTGTTCTGAGGTTCTGCTCTCTGTTCCCAGACTCTTACACATCCACTCTGTCTTGGTCTTTTTAACATTCGATAGATTCTAATGAGCTATCCATAACTCCCCACATTCTTCTAATCTCAGTACTGGCCCAGATCTTCAATCCATAACCTTTTAATTCCCGGAGTCATTATCGTGATCCTTCCCTGGGCCCACTAAAAAGCCATTGGAACTTTATTGGAAGGGGTCGTTGTTGAAGCGAGTGGGGTGGGTGGTTATACAACTTACATTGATCTGAACATTGACACAGCCTCCGACAATCTGCTGGTATGGTCATGAAATGTGAAAAGGCATCAGGTACAATATCCGAGATTTAACTGGCCAGTTCCTCACACCGATGTCGCAGATAGACCAAGAAGAGTAATCGATTTAGCTGCTAGCCAAATCAAAACTGTTGTCGATTCGGCTTATATATCGGGGGGAGATTGAAAATGGCACTAAATAGATCCACAGAACATCTTCTCGCTCGATGTCAGCAGAACAGAAGATCCATCAGCCGATCTTCGCCAGGGTATCAGAGGTGGCAACGGGCGGTAAACGTAAATTCCTGACCGTTATCGTATCAGAGGATCCATTCTGGGACAATCGCAGAAGTCAGTACGAAGAAGGAAAGACAACACTTTTACTGTCGGACAATACATTTTCATGGCCTGTAAAACATTCACAAACCTCTATCCATGCACTCTAAAGAGAACGATGATTGATTACGTCACGTCCTGTTATCGGTAAACCAGTTCATAGGAACAGAAAAACCTCGGTCCCAGTCCATCACAGTAACAGCCTTCCCCACCACTGAGTATATCTTCAAGGAGCCTATCCTGAAAAATGCAGCATCGATCACCAAGGATCCACCATCCAGGACATGCGCTCTTCTCGCTAATGCCATTGCGAAGGAGGGAAGGGAGCTGCATTTCCCACACAACAGCTTTGCGAACAGTTGTCACCCTACAACCACTGGGCTCATGATCTAGTCTGACTAACCTCACTGACTTCAAATCTGAAATGATTCCACAATCTATTGCCTCACTTTCAAGGACGCTGCAATTCATGTTCTCAGTGTTAGTTTATTTTATTTCCGCAAAACTACCTCTCCATCTATCCATCCATTCATTCGCTTATTTCTGTCTTGTTCACATAGTTTGTGCTCTGTTGCACATTGGTTATTTGGAACGTATTATTTTTGCACAGCACTACAATGTTTCAATTTGATTTCTCTGTTGTGCTCTGGATACCAGCAAGAACAGGAATCTCAACGCAGTATTTGGTAACATAACAGTTTGATAATAAAAGCACTTTGACTTTAAAGAGACCACATGATCATTGACCCGTTTGCTCGAGATGGATTGCGGGTAACTTTTGGAAAGTGGTGTGTGTTTTGACAATGTCCGAGAGCTCAGGAGTGACAAGGAAGTTCAAGACGTGCTCCAGCTGGTGTCCATTTGACTGCTAATTAGAATGGGCTTCATTCTTTTTGTAACACGTTACTAAACCTTTAGTTAAGTTAAGATCCATAAATATAATTCCATTATTTTTATGCTGTCTGTTATTTCATGTCACCAGTTTGCAAACGGTTTGCAAAAGACACAGTAGCAAAACCAAGCGGGATTTGGTTTGGAATCGAGACATCTAGTTCTGGGCGGACTTACCCTGGACTAACGCAGCCAAAGAAATCGGGGGGCGGGATCAGTATATATACGTTTCTATATACCACGAGATTTATTCTCTTGTTAGGATACCCAATAGATTCCTAACAGAATAAATAACCATGACAGAATCGATGAAAGACCGCACCCACCGTCGGTCAATCGGTAAGAGTAAGAAGACCACTCTCATCTGAGCTCTCTCGTTAACAAGACGCTTTCTGAATTGAAAAGGCGCCCACTGGAAGTTTTTCTTTACATTATGTCTGATTTATTATCGTCCTTAACTTCATTCTCTTACCTGCGACACGTAACTTTTGATACCCTTTGTAATCAACGACCTTTCAAACTCCGCTTTAAACATAAGGATATCCAGACTGATTTCAGTCTATTTCATGACGTGGTTATGTGCATAAGACTATAAGTTCCAGAAACAGAAGTAGGTCATTCGGCCTATCGAGTCTGCTCCGACATTTAATAACGGGCTGATCCAATGCTTCCAGTCATTCCCACTGACTTTCTTCACCCTGTACCCTTTGATGCCCTGGCTAATCATGAACCTATCTATCTCCGCCTTAAATACACCCAGTGACGTGGCCTGCAGAGCCGCTCGTGATAACAAATTCCCACCGTCTCCCTAAAGTAATTTCTCCGCTTCTCTGTTCCAAATGGACATTCTTTAATCCTGCACTCTTGTCCTATAATCCCCTCCCCCAAATCTAATCTGTACAGGAAGTTTAACATTGGGAATATTTCTCTAAGATCCACTTCATTTTCCTGAATTCCAGGGAATACAGCCCAAGAGCTGCCAGCCGGTCCTCATACGGTAACCCTTTCATTCCTTAAATCATTCTTATGAATCTTCTCTGAACCCTCTCCAATGTCAGCGTATCCTTTCTAAGGAGCTCAAAACTTCTCACAACACTCCAAGTATTGTCTCATGAGTGTCTTATAGAGCCTCAACATCACATCACATATACAATATTCTGCCTGTTCATTGCTTCCACCAAAGTGCATGAACATACAACTTCCAAAATTGTATTTCACTTGCCACGTCTTTGCCCATTCTCCTAAACTATCTCAGTCTCGCTGCAGGCTTTCGGTTTCCCAACAAAACACGCTCCTCCACCTATCTTTCTGTCAGAGGCAAATTTAGCCATACGTGCATTAATGCCGTTGCCCAGATCATTGACATAGATCTTATAAAGCAGCTGTCCCAACGCTGACTCCTGTAGAACTCCACTGTTAACCGGCAGCCAGCCAGAATTGGATCCCTTTATTCCCACTCTCTGTTTTATGCCGACCAGCCAATGTACCAACCATATAATGTTATACTCTATAAAACGTTATAGAGTGCAATCCCCTCCACCCTTGTTCTATTTCTCTCTCTGCTCCTCTCACAATCACTCCATTTCTGTTCTGCATCTCCCTCTGGTGCTCCCCTCCCTCTTTTTTTTCTCCCTAGTCCTCCCATCCCCTGATCCTTTCCCTTCTCCAGCTGTGTATCCCTTTTGTCAATCAACTTTCCAGCTGTTAACTCTGTCCCTCCTCCCCCTGTCTTCTCCTATCATTTCGGATACACTCCTCCCGCTCCGACTTACAAATCTCTTACTGTATTTTCTTTCAGTTAGTCCTGACGATGGGTCTCGGCCCGAAACGTCGACTGTACTTCTTCCTGTAGATGCTGCCTGGCCTGCTGCGTTCCACTAGCATTTTGTGTGTGTTGCTTGAATTTCCAGCATTTGCAGAATTCCTCGTGTTTGCATCTGTATAGTCTTTCTGCTTACGTAGTTACAAACCCGTACCACGGGCAGCAAATCCGGGAGGGCCATCCCTTTTAACTTAGCTCTTAACTCCCGCAACTGGCAATGCAATACTTCGCCTCTCATGGTACCCATGTCATTGGCAACTCAATGGGCCACGATTTCTCACTGTTCACACTCCCAGTTAAGTTTGCTGAAGACTCGATCCGAGATATTCCTGACGTTGTCGCCGACAGAACTACCTGTCCGCACCACTAACGAATACCCTATCACCACATAGAGATTTTCACGCCGCCGCACCCCTCCCACCGTACACACACACACACACACACACACACACACACACACACACACACACACACACACACACACACACACACACACACACACACACCGATCAACGCCCACTTCCCTTCTGAGTCGCAGAGGCAAACTAAGTGCCTGAGAGCCGAACACTGTGACTGAATGACTGAATACTGTTAGGTGATTCACCCACCGCCCCCACCCCCCAATTTTCGCGACGGTGTCCAGAATGTTGAGGGAGATTGCCATATGGGAAATCTTTCCAGGCTACCTCACACAGTCTCTCGTGCCCCTGGCACTCGATAGAACTGCCTCTCCATGTGTCTTGTCTATCATCACTTCAGCCTCTCGAATGATCTGGATCTCATCCAGTTCCAGCTCCATCTCCTTAACCCAGACTGTCAGCATCTGCAGCTGAAAGCAACTCTAGCAGCTGTCGTCGTCAGGGTGACTGGAGTTCTCTATTCCTTCCCAGATCCCGCAAGAGGAGCATTCAACTATCCTGCCTGGCGTCTCTGTTATCTTATCGGATCAGATATATAGAAGGGAAGGGAAAAAATCTTGGCCAAGTGCTTTTATTTTCTTTGCCTACTTTGACTGAAGCCTCCCTGAGATGACGCCACGGCGAGCAGAATCGTGAAGATAACCTGCTTGACTCTCCATTCAGACGATGGCTACTGCATTTGACCCGGTATTCCTCTTGCAGATCAACGACAAGCTCTGCCTGGTCGCTGCATTTCACCTACTGCATTTGACCCTGCCTTCCTCTTGCAGATCAACGACAAGCTCTGCCTGGTCGCTGCATTTCACCTACTGCATTTGACCCTGCCTTCCTCTTGCAGATCAACGACAAGCTCTGCCTGGTCGCTGCATTTCACCTACTGCATTTGACCCTGCCTTCCTCTTGCAGATCAACGACAAGCTCTGCCTGGTCGCTGCATTTCACCTACTGCATTTGACCCTGCCTTCCTCTTGCAGATCAACGACAAGCTCTGCCTGGTCGCTGCATTTCACCTACTGCATTTGTCCCTGCCTTCCTCTTGCAGATCAACGACAAGCTCTGCCTGGTCGCTGCATTTCACCTACTGCATTTGACCCTGCCTTCCTCTTGCAGATCAACGACAAGCTCTGCCTGGTCGCTGCATTTCACCTACTGCATTTGTCCCTGCCTTCCTCTTGCAGATCAACGACAAGCTCTGCCTGGTCGCTGCATTTCACCTACTGCATTTGACCCTGCCTTCCTCTTGCAGATCAACGACAAGCTCTGCCTGGTCGCTGCATTTCACCTACTGCATTTGACCCTGCCTTCCTCTTGCAGATCAACGACAAGCTCTGCCTGGTCGCTGCATTTCACCTACTGCATTTGACCCTGCCTTCCTCTTGCAGATCAACGACAAGCTCTGCCTGGTCGCTGCATTTCACCTACTGCATTTGACCCTGCCTTCCTCTTGCAGATCAACGACAAGCTCTGCCTGGTCGCTGCATTTCACCTACTGCATTTGACCCGGTATTCCTCTTGCAGATCAACGACAAGCTCGGCCTGGTCGCTGCATTTCACCTACTGCATTTGACCCTGCCTTCCTCTTGCAGATCATCGACAAGCTCTGCCTAGTCGCAGGCCAAAGCTTTTTCTTTACGTTAAGGACCCGCTGTCGCCTTTTATATCCGGGCTGATTGAATTCCTCTCACCCTAAATCACCTGAAGACCCGATTTGCACCTGGTCGAAACTCTATTTCTGGAAATCATCATTTTAGAATGATCTAACTCGATACCATCTTCAAATTACCTGTGCAACTGTATATTTTTAAAGAACTATCTATGCAATAATTATTTTATTATGTTTATATCATCATTATTGATTGTTTCATATTTTTATTTGCTACGGGTACCTTCCTTTTCATACTGGTTGCATATCAGTGTCTAGCTGTGTGTCAATGTTTCTCAAGTTTGTGTCTATTTAGAGACTCGGCTAACATTCGTGGACAGCCGACTGCTGGTATAATTAGATACACTTCCAATCTGCTTTTGTATCGCTTCTCTGACGGTGTGCAAATAAAGGGTTAATTGCAGCTGTCATTCCGTGGAATCTAATTAAGGGAGTCTCCATGGGGATTGTCGACGTCACCGTGGAGGTGTGGCTGCTAGTTTTCTGTTCTATTAATATGTCTCCCTCTCAACACCAGTCTCAGTCAGAGCCGCCAGTCTACGCGATCAGAGATCAGCGGCTTCAGAAAAATAGAAGACAGAGGCTGGTTCGCGAACAGGAATCTGGACTTGCCCAGCAATGCAGCATAATCTCCGGAATACATCGCTCAATGCCCCGGGAATGGCGAAGAATATTTTCTGGGCGTATCAATATCTTGTTGCATTTTATGAACGGCTGACGTTGGACGATCGAATTATTTATTCGCTTAAGACATTTGAGCTCGTTTACTACCCTGTACTCGCCATTGTAGCTCTTCCTGGTAAGCGTCTCGTCTCATCCTCATGATTAACGTAGAAACATATAATTCAGCTTCTCTTTCATACCTGTCGTCTAATGACTCGCTAATTTCAAGACTGCTCTTTCCAACCGATATCACTGCAGCAAACATCGGCTGAGTGGATTGGAAAAGGTACACCATGCAAGCCCTATTGTGAAAGTAAGGAGGCATCTAATCCAAGGGAACATTACTATATGAATCCAGAAATAGCCTGCCAACGGAAGGCAAAGCGTTGGTTTATGCAGTCATATTCTGAATTGAGGTCGTTGACCAGTGGAGTTCCTCAGGCATCTGTTCTGGCACCGCTAATCTTCGTGTCCGAGTCCATAGGACGCTCAAAACAGCTGCGCAAGTTGATCTTGTGGTTAAGAAGGCATGCGGTGTATTGGACGTCATTAATAGTTGAATTGAATTTATGAGTCGAGAGGTAATGTTGCAGCTATATAGGACCCTGATCTGACCTACTGGGAGTATTGTGCTCATTTCCGGTCTCCTCTGTACAGGGAGGATTTGGAAAGCATAGAAAGAGTGCAAAGGAGATTTACACGAATGTCGCTTGGATGAACATGCCTTGGGGAACATGCCTTATTGAAACAGGTTTAATGAACTCGGCCTTCTCTCCTGGAAGCAACGAAAGATGAGAGGTGACCTGGTAGAGGTGTATCAGATGATGAGAGTTATGGATCGTGTGCATAGTCAGAGGATTTTTCCAAGAGCTGAAATGGTTGCCATAAGAGGACAAATGTTTAAGGTGGTGGGAAGTAGGTACAGAGGAGATGTCATAGACATTTTTTTATGCAGACTGTTGTGAGTGTGTTGAATGGGCTGCCGGCAATAGTGGTGGAGGCGGGTACGAGACAGTCTTCTTAGAGTCTTTTGGACAGGTACTTGGAGGTCAGAAAAATAGAGGGCTGTGGGTAAGCCTAGTCATTCCTAAAGTGGCGAGATGTTCGGCTCAACTTTGTGGGCTGAAGGGCCATTATTTTGCTGAAGGTTTTCTATGTTTCCAGATCAGCCATGATCACTTTCGTTGCCAGATCATGCCAGTCTGAACAGATGGACTATTCCTGCTCCGATTGCTAATGTTCTTATGTTCTCAGTTTCTCTCGTGCTTACAGTTGAGGGGACTTGAATTTCTGTCACCGTGATTCAGACAGACAGACAGACATACTTTATTGATCCAGAGGGAAATTGGGTTTCATTACAGCCGCACCAACCAAGAGCAGTGAATAAATATAGCAATATAAAACCATTAATAATTAAATAATAGTAAATTAATCATGCCAAGTGGAAAATTAAGTCTTGGACCACCCTATTGGCTCAGGGTGTCTGACATTCAGAGGAAGGAGTTGTAAAGTTTGATGGCCACAGGTAGGAATGACTTCCTATGACGCTCAGTGTTACATCTCGGTGGAATGCGTCTCTGGCTAAATGTACACTTGTGCCTAGCCAGTACATTATGGAGTGGATGGGAGTCGTTGTCCAAGATGGCATGCAACTTGGACAGCATCCCCTTTTCAGACACCACCGTCAGAGGGTCCAGTTCCACCCCCACAACATCACTGGCCTCACGAATGAGCTTGTTGAATTTGTTGGTGTCTGCTACACTCAGACTGCTGCCGCAGCACACAACAGCAAACATGATAGCACTGGCCACCACAGACTCGTAGAACATCCTCAGCATCGTCTCGCAGATGTTAAAGGACCTCAGTCTCCTCAGGAAATAGAGACGGATCTGACCCTTCTTGTAGACAAACTCAGTGTTCGTTGACCAGTCCAGTTTATTGTCCATTCTTATCCCCAGGATTATTTGTAATCCTCCAGCATGTCCGCACTGATCCCTTCGATGGAAATAGGGGTCACCGGTACCTTAGCCCTCCTCAGGTCCACCACCAGCTCCTTAGTCTTTTTCACATTAAGCTGCAGATGATGCTGCTCACACCATGCGACAAAGTTTCCCACCGTAGCCCTGTACTCAGGCACATTCACGCATAATAATCAGATTATTATTCTCTAACACTCCACGGTCTCAACTCATTCTTTTGACGCCAAAGATCAGAACACATTCCAGCCATCCATTGATATCCCTGCTTAGCCCACAGGGCACGGCAGCTGAATTCAGTCATTCGAGCACCCATAGCTGATTTATCATCCCTCTGAACTACATTCTGGCGACCACTCCCCGTATCTATTGACACCCCGACGAATCAAGAGCCTATCACTCTGTGCTGCAAACGGTTCCAATGAACTGGAAGCCATTGCCGCCTGTGGCGTTAAATTTCACGCATTTACCAGCCTTGGTGTAAACAAATTGCTCCCCATCTCTGTTCCAAAGGGATTGTTTTACTATTGTGAAAACTCGTCTTCAGGTGCAGACTCTCCAACTACAGAAGCTACCTCTCCACATCCACGATATCTCGGACGTTCAATATTCGACAGGTTTCAATGTGAATCCCCTCAATATCCTGAACTTCAGCAGGTACATTATAATCACTGCGGATTTAGTAAGGGCTCCCGATAATGTCGTTAGCAGATACATTAATTCCATATTCAACTCAGCTCTCGGAAGTGTTGTCGATTAAAATAATAGTTTACGGAGATTTTTTCCATCAAAATAGTGTTAATGGTCTTTATGTCTCTTCGCACAGTGAACGTGGTGACATTAGTCATCCTGTCGCGGGGAAAGTGCGGTCTCTCCAAAGGTGTCACAAGGTACCTGGTTGCCATGGTAGCAGCGGATCAGCTGGTCCTTCTCTTCGATCTGGTATTGAGCAAGATTCCAGTGAGTTACATGACATTTGTGATTTTCGGCTGGCCGGAACATTTGTCCGTGTGTAATATCCACGCCATCTTTTTCTACGCCGCCACGGACTGTTCTGTCTGGTTCACCGTCACTTTCACTTTTGATCGGTTTGTAGCCATTCGTTTTCAGAAGCTGAAACGAAAGTACTGCACCGGCAGAGCGGCGTCTCTGGTTCTGGGGACAGTGACTCTGCTGAGCTGCGTAAAAAACATTTTCTGGTACGTTTTGCTCGACGGGATTTATACGTTAGCAAATACATCAGTACTCTGTAATAGTAGAAAGAGTTTATCTGCCCTACTTCAACTGGCAGCATTTCAAGTGTTTCATTTCCTCGTCACCCCAATATTACCCTTTGTCCTGATTCTGCTGCTCAACTGTTTAACCATCAGGCACGTCTTAGTGGCCAGCCGAGCCCGGAGGAGACTCCGTGGTTCGCACGATGGCGAGATGCCCGCCGACCCAGAGATGAGGAACCGCAGGAAATCTCTCCTGTTACTGCTGGTGATGTCGGGAAATTTCATCCTGCTGTGGGCGCTGCTGACGGTGCATTCCGTGGCTCCTCCGGGATCTCTGCGGGAGCTGGGCTACATGCTGCAACTGCTGAGCTGCTGCACCAACACGGCCCTTTACGCCGTTGTCCAGGTCAGGTTTAGGGTTCAGCTGAAGGAGACGGTCAAATCGCCTTTAAGTCTCATGACAAAGTTCACTCGGCTTTGTCGGGACGGCGTTACTCCTCGTTGACGCATCTCCCATGCCGCGATAAATATCCCATTTCGTCAGCGGCATGTGAAGTTCCACTGGGGCTGTGGACGGCCCCGACTAGCCCCTGCCCTCCACCCCTCCATGCGCGAACTCGATCGGGGATGTGATCCCAGTCTACCTCCACTGTGTTCCTTCCAGTTTACTTTCTTCACGACTTCCCTGTAATGTCTAGTTCAGTTCCAACAGTTGGGAGTTTCTAAGGTTGTTTTCATGGTTGGCTTTGACATCACTATCGCAATGCGACCCTTGTGCCCTGCTGGTACGCCCGGTGAAACTACGTCTCTTTTCTCTGGTGAGTGCTTTTGGTTACAAGAGCCTCAACCATTGAACAGTTCGGGAATGCAAACACGAGGAAATCTGCAGATGCTGGAAATTCAAGCAACACACATACACAAAGTGTTGGTGAAACGCAGCAGGCCAGGCAGCATCTACTACAGGAAGCGCTGTCGAAGTTTGGGGTCGAGACCCTGACAAAGGATCTTCATCCTGCTGTGGGCGCTGCTGACGGCTGTGACAGCGCTTCTCCCTATGGATGCTGCCTGGCCTGCTGCGTTCCAACAATTCGGGAAGACTGATTACCGTGGACAACCTGCAAATCTCCACTTGATCCGGAGTTCATTGGAATCTGTCTAACACCTCGGGAATAAATCAGTAACTCGCGCTCGTAAAACTACTTGTCCAGGAGACGTTCGGACGTCTCAAGCACAAATTGCAATCGCAGTGCCTTCTGGGAAATAAAATAAATTCTTGGACACTTTGTGCAGTGGAGTTCAATCTGTCCAATTGGATTGAGTACTTTGGGTATGTGGGGAAGGTGATTACTGAGGAAAGGGCACGGGATCTCGATGCATTTACTGAGTTACACGCACAGACACTTACACACACACACACACACACACACACACACACACACACACACACACACACACACACAGACAGACACACACACACACACACACACACACACACACACACACACACACACACACACACACACACACACACACACACACACACACACACACCAGAAACTATTGGGATTCAGCCTGGATGAAACAACCAAATCAGCTGATTTTCAGCAGACTGTGATTCAGTGATACACCACCGACCCTGACTGCCTCATTGGCAATCATAGACAGATCTGTCGTGGGAAGTCAGCTTTCCTGACCGAGCTCTTAAAACTTCCACACACACACACACACACAGGTCTACCTCAATTGAACAGGACCTCACTCCCTTTGCAATTTTTAGCCTTTTCTTTTTGAATTACTGCTAAAACATTTTTACATTGTTTACATTAAAACTTATTATTACAGCATTTTCTGTCATCTTGTAATTTTTCCTTTACTGTGCCTTGTGTCTTTTCTATTAATTATTATACTGTCTTGCACTGTTTTCTGAACTTTATGTAGTCGCGTGCAGGACAGAAGTCTAATGTAATCTTGTGTTGTTTCATGTAGTCCAGTTTAGTTTTCTATTGTTTCAGGTAGTCTATTATACTTTTGTGTCATTTCATATAGTACCATGGTCCTGGAGGATCGTTGTTTCGTTTGTACTGCGCACTGTCCCAGAGGTTATGGTTGAAATGACAGTGAAAGCGACTTGACTTGACTGAACCTGAGATTCGGCACGAAATGTGAGATGCTGTCAGACGTATGGCTCCAGAACAATCACTTTCAATTGCTACAAATACATGTGTGAAATTTCCCGCTGACCCTTCAGGCATAGCATCTTTTACTGAGGTATTTCCCCTGAGATGCTGATTGGAGCTCTCTGAAACGCTGATGCGCATCTTTACTAGGTCCCTCGTAATTTGGTCCTTTTCCTTCTCCGTTTGATTCTTCACCGTTGTGCTCAGTTCCCGCCGCAGCCTGTAAAGGGTGACCACCTGGGTTTCCCCGGGGTGCTCCTGTTTCCTCCCACAGTCCAAACATTGAGTCAGGTTGATTGGTCATTGAAAATTGCCTCGTGAGTGGAGTCGCTGGGACCGTGAAGCATAGCGCCACCTGAGGCCCGACCGTTGGGAATGGACAGTAAGACAGACGTTTGAGAAAGGACTGTTTTCCGGGTAGGCTGATACAGAACAAGGAACTGCAGGGCACAGCACCCAGTTAAATATGGTCCAGAGATTGTGGACAGGGGGTAGCGGAAGAGGGCAACCATTCTGCATTTGCCATGTGTTGGAGATTCTCTGGCGTTTGCCCTGGATGAAAATGTAGTGTATTAGTAGTAGTAGTAGTAGTCTCTCGAAGTCAGAGGAAGACGTGTGTTGCGCAGTTAACGTCTGAGGCCGAAGTCCGAAGCGCAGATCCGTTTGTAGATGGCGCCAGGAACACCACCTGTTGGGGCAGGAGCGGACGCCTTCCTGTGTCTCTCTTGGCTCGCCTTGAGGTGCTGCGTGCGCCAGTCAATTGGAAGTTGTTTGCTGCCTTTGAGCATAGATTGCGCCACTTGGACCGATCAGCAGCAGTGCGTTCGAGATCGCGGGGCGAGAGTTTGGACCACTTAAGTTTTGACTTGAGGTTGTCCCTGTACCCCTTCCTTGGGCGACCTTGGGCACGGTTGCCCTGCTGCAGGTCTCCGTAAAACAACTGTCGCGGCATTCTGGACTCATCCATGCGGATCACATGGCCGGTCCATCTGAGCTGAGCCTTCAAAACCTTGGCTTCAATGCTTGTGGAATTGGCTCGGTCCAGGACTGTCAGGTTGGAGATATGGTTTTGCCTGCGGATTTGCATGACTGATCGCAGAGCGCGATTGTGGAATTGTTCAAGCTGATTGACATGTCTTCGATACAGTGTCCTGATTTCACAGCCATACAGAAGTGATGAGAGCACGACAGCACTGTGAACCTTCAGTTTACTGTAGAGGGGAATGACTTTGTGCTGCAGAACTTTGACCCGGAGCCTTCCGAGTGCCTGGCTTGCTTTCTGGATCCTTGACGTGATTATCAAGGGCACCGTCGCTGGAGATGGCACTCCCCAGGTATTTGAAGTTGTCAACATTCCGTAGCTGTGTGTCATCGATGGTGATGCATGGCTGTTGGTGGCGGCGGGGGGGGGGGGGGGGGGGTGGGGGGGGGGTGGTGGTGGTGGCGCTATTAGGTGCAGTCTGCAGGAGGACCTCTGTTTTACCGAGGCTCATTGTCAAGCCGAACGATTTAGATGCGGCGGAGAATCTGCTGACCATTGCTCTTGGTGTGCCATGAGTGCGCAGTCATCTGCAAAGAGCGCTTCTGTGAATAGCTTTCGGAGGGTCTTTGTGTGTGCTTCAAGGCGACGTAGGTCAAAGAATGACCCGTCCAGACGGTATTAGATATAAATGCCCAGGCTTAGGTCTTTGACGGCATGCATTAGTACCTGAGTGAAGAAAAGGTTCAAAAGTACTGGTGCAAACACTCAGCCCTGCTTAAAGCAGTTGGAGATGTCAAATTTCTCGCCAGGTTCGTCAGCTGAGAGAATCTCTCCAGTTATGTTGTCATGGAAGAGGAGTGTGAGGTTGATGAACTTTGGAGGGCAGCCAAGTTTCCCGAGGATGATCCACAAGGCTATTAAGTATTACCCCCTCTGTAAGCACTGGTTAGTAGTAATATAATTTGTCAGGATTTGACACTTGTATTTATGGTAAGTTATTGTGTGTTTTCTATTTCTCAGCAGCTGGTATATCGTCATGTCCGGATATAGCCAAGCACGCTCTTTTCTCATTTGCTCGGAACTTTCAGACTATACTCGTTCTGCTTCGTATAGTGTCCATCTGGAGATGCCCAGAAGCATCCCGGCGCAGTTTCTTTTCTGATTGGACAGAGGTGATCAGTGGAGATCCGCAGCACTCGGTGTTGGAACCGCTTCTTATCCCATTGTGTATCGATGATTTGACTGAAGGCTTTGATTGCTTTGTGGCAGAGTCTGCCGATCCTGTGATGATAGATGGAAGGGCAGGTAGAGTTGAGGAAGCAGGGAGCTTGCAGCAGGAATACGACAGACTGGAGTAAGTGGCAAAGAATTTGCATAATGAAAATAATGTCGGGACGTGCCCAGTCTTACTCATGGGCTGGATAAATAAAGGCGTGAACTGTAATAACAATGGGGAGAACTTTTAAACAAGAAGAGGTGTAGAGCACCTTTGGAGGATTCCGTACAGGAAAGTTTGCAGAAAGGTGAGGAAACCAAAAGCAATGTTAGCAATTATCTACAGAGGACTGGAATATAAAAGACACTCTTTAGCAACTCATTATTCTGTAAACTCTTCTTGGTTCCGGCCAAGTTTCGTCTTGGTTTTGTTTTTGGTTCGGCGGGTGATGAGCAATGAAGACTCTGGTAGAATCATTCGTAGAATGCTGTCCGGTGAGCGACCCGTTTGTTCGAGATGGATTGCGACCGACTTTTCGATGGTGGTGTGTGCTTTCACGTTGACCGAGAGTCCGGGAGTGAAAAAGAAGTTCAAGATGAGATCCAGTTGGTGCTCATTTGACTTTTAATTAGAATGGGATTTCCTCTTGACTTTCCTCGTTTCTGAACCGTTAGTTATCCTTTATACTTTATTGTCACCAAACAATTGATACGAGAGCGTACAATCAACACAGTGATATTTGTTTCTGCGCTTCGCGCTCCCTGAAGTGAAAATCGAAATAAATATTAACAAAATAAAATAAATAAATTAAGATCATAATTAGAAAATAAGCAGTCTTATCACAGTTGGAAAGAAGCTGTTCCCAAATCTGGCAGTACAAATCTTTTGCTCCTGTACCTTCTCCCAGAGGGAAGTGGGACAATAAGTGTGTTGGCTCGGTGGGGCTGTCCTTGATTATCCTGGCAGCACTGCTCCGACACCGCTTGAAGTGAGTCCAGGGATGGAAGATTTGTTTGTGTGATGTGCTGGGCAATGTTCACTACCTTCTGCAGCTTGTTCCGGTATTGGACAGGACAACTTCCATACCAGGTCGTGAAGCACCCTAGAAGAGCGTTTTCTACGGTGCACCTGTAATGATTAGCGAGGGCTTTAGGGGGCAGGCCAAATTGCTTCAGCTTTCTCAGGAAATAAAGGCGCTGGTGGGCCTTCTTGGCAGTGGACTCTGCTTGGTTAGATCAAGTCAAGTTATTTGTGATATTCACTCCGAGGAACTTAAAGCTTTTGACCTGTTCCACCTGCGTATCATCGGTGTAGCTGGGGTTGTGCGGTCCGCTACTCCTTCTGAAGTCACAGCCAATTCCTTTGACGTGCTGACGTTGAGGGATAGGCTATTGTCTTCGTGCAAAGCCACCAGGTTCTTAATCTCCTCCCTGTACTCAGACTCATCATTACCCAAGATACGGGCTACAATTGTGGTGTCATCAGCAAACTTATATATTGAGTTTGATGGAAACTTGGCTACACAATCATGGGTGTACAGTGAGTACAGCTGAGTACACATCATTGTGAGGCACCGGTGCTCAGAGAGATTGTAGAGGAGCGCATGTCCCATATTTTTACAGCCTGAGTCCTGTCTGTGACGAAGTTGAAGATCCAGCTGCGGATCTGAGTGCTAAGACCCAGGTTCCGCATCTTAGGAATCAGTTTATTCGGGATGATGTAGTCGATGAAAAGGAGCCTTACATATGCGTCTTTTTTCTCCAGGTGTTCTAAGGAGGAATGTAGTGCCAGAGGGATGGCATCTGCCGTTGACCTGTTGCTGCGGTAGGCGAATTACAAAGCGTCGAGGTTGACCGGTAGGTTATGGTTGATGTGTGTCATGAACAATCGTTCGAAGCACTTCATAGCAATTCATGTTAGAGCCACAGGTTGATAGTCATTCAGGCATGCCACCTTGATTTTCTTCGGCACAGGGATTATCGTTTTCTTCTTAACGCATAAGGGGATCTTAGACCAGGGAGCAGTTGAAGATGTCTGCAAACACTCCAGCTAGCTCCCTTGCACAGGCCAGGAAAACCCGTCCTGGGACGGCATCTGGGCCCGTCGCTTTCCTTGGATTTATCTTCAGGAAGATTCTTCTAACGTCTTCGTCGGTGACGATGCATCTTGATGCCACCAGGTCCGGTTCATCCAGATGGGGCGGGACGCTCCTCTTCTGTTCGAATCTTGCGTAGAATACGTTAAGTTCGTCAGGAAGAGAAACGCTACAGTTGTTGATATTCCCAGCCTTTTCTTTGCGGCCAGTGATCTCATTTAGTCCCTGCCATAGTCCACTGGCATCCCTCTGTTTAGCCTAGGCTTCCAACTTGGCACGATATTGCCTCTTGGTGCTCTTAATGGCTTTCCGGAGTTCACGCCTGAATTCCATGTAGCGACTGGTATCTTGCTCCGCCTCACAGTGCCCACCATTCTCATTTTCTTCTTCAGGAATGACTGGCCAAGCTCTTGAGCTGTGATGAAATTGTCACAGGTCACATACAATCCTCTTAGCCCTTCTGTCATCACCAACATTACGTGCAAACCTTGTTTTCTCTCCGGGATCCCCCCAGCTGGCTTCCCAATATAGACTTGCATATTCTAACCATAACTGGAACGTGCATCACAGGCCTCCCATAACTATATTCTATATTTTCCTGGGTTGCCAGGCATTGCACTGGCAGAAAGGACAGCGAACTTCTAATACAAAGAAACGGGTCTTCAAAGACCAACAGGTGCCTGTCTCATTGGGAACCTAGGCAAGTGTGGTGGGAACGCAGGCAGTTCTCACGACAGTGTCAAGGTCCTATTGAACTCTGTCACTCCTGTCCAATAAAAAAATATATATACACAGGCATGGCATGTATAGTTTCATAGTTTTAAGATTCCCTAAAACCGCCTTTTCCACGATTAAACCCACACTGGTGGATCTACAATCCATTTCAATAGATACGGTTCAAATCTGACCCGGAACAGACTCAATGTACAAAAATTTGTAAAACCTGTATAAAAGTAGAAAAAAATAAATATTTTCATCTTTGCGCATTTTGAGTCACTTTAGGGGAATACAACATATCTCGTCTAAATAAATAGCACTTAGGGTGTTTTACTGCTGTTAAATGTCCAGTCGGGTCAAATTTGACCCGAACAGTATGTATGGGTTTAAAGAGGAATGTGAAAGAGGATGAAACATGAATAGGGTAAATATTGTTCCAATAATAACACTTACATCTAGTATCATCGCAATCACTACAAAACAAAATTAAAATTAGCCCTGCAGGTAAAATACTGATATAATATTCAGGAAAGCTGCAACACTAAGCACCTCTGAACACGCCGAATGCTCCGAGCAATTGACAAGCAAGCGGCCGTGTTTGGTTCTGGTTTTATCAGTGGTGCGTTGTGTGCTGTTATCCAGTCTCGATCAAGAACCTGGTGTTTGCGATGTCACAACTGTTCCGAAACCTGAATCAGGAATCCTGAATCCTGAGTCATGTCCCAGGGTGAAGGGGGGGGGGGTGGGTGGGACACAAAAATTCAGCCAGGTCCATCTGTGCCGTTGTCAGGACGGCACCCTTACTTCTTTGGTTCCTGAGAAGGACAAGGAAATTCACCAGGTGCCCATTGACTCTCCCCGAGATTTACAACTTCCTGTGCTTTCATAACGAGCGATTCCGCTGTTTATCATGTTGCAGACACTTTCTCCTGGTAATGGGCAATCGGTTCATCGGTTGTGAGACACAACGAAACAGTGTGAGGAATTTCTTTTTCTCTCTTTATTTTGCAGGACAGCACACCAGAATAGTACGTTTATTTTAGAGATATTGAGTTCGCAGAAACTACATTTAGATCGCATGCTTTACTGCTCCAGAGAATATAACCAGGTGATAAAATACATTGAAACCCCTTTGCTTGTCTTTTTTTTTAAGCGGAAGTTTCAAGGTCACTGAGTAGAATGGGTTACGAAAGTTACGGGTAGAAGTAAGAGAATGGGATGAAGAAAGGATAATGGATTAGTCACGATGTCAGATGAAACTTCCGGTGGGCGCCATTTCAAACCCGAAAACGTCTTGTTAACGATAGAGCACAGACGAGAGTGTTCTTCTTACTCTTACCGGTTGAACGCCTATGTGTGTGCGGTCTCTCCAGAATTCTGTCATGGTTATTATTCTATTAAGAATTTATTGAGTATCTTAGCAAGAAAATGAATCTAGTCGTATATAGAAACGTATATGTATTGATTCCACCCGTTTAGTTTTTTTGCTGTGTAATTTGCAAACCTGTTACAAATTTGTTCCATGAAATAACAGACAACAGACGATTAAAGGGATTATATTTATGTATCTTAACTTCACTACGGGGTTAGTAACGAGGAACAGAAAAAAAGAAAACCTATTTTCATTAAACAGTCAAATATGCACAAGTTGGAGCTAATCTTGAACTTCATTATCACTCGCGTGCTGGTTCCTCGGTCAATGTGTTAGCATACACAACCTTAAAAACGTCGCTCGCAATCCATCTCGAACAAACGGGTCTCCCACTCGAATAAATCCTACGATCTGTTCTCCCGGCGTCTTCTTTCCTCATCTCTCACCGTCTTCCTTCCTCATCTCCCGCCGAACCGAGAAAAAAACAAGACCAACCCTGGTTTCCCCCGCCAAGAAAAGCTGTCCCAATATCTACCGTACCAATTCGATCACACGCGTTAACTTCAACTGTAGCCCAAACATGTTGCCAGCGGAACAGACTGCTTTACCGAACTGCTAAATAAAATACCTAAAAATGTCAGTAAATATATGAGGCATGGAATTGGAGTACTTGATCATCATTGTGCTTTGAATTTTGAACAGAATGACACACAAAATGCTCGCGAAATTCATCAGATCAGACAGCATTTCTTGACATGAATAAGCGCTCGAATTTGCGGGCGGAAACTATTCATTCGGACTTGACAGCAGCAATGTGCGTTTTCTCTCTCCTTAGCTTCAATCAGTTCCCAGAACGTCAACGGCATTTGTAACTAATCATCTTGGTACTGAGCCTAAGCAAAATCCTTTAAAAAGTCCATACCTCTCACCGTTTTAAGACCACAGGAACATAGGACCATACGATATAGAGCCAGAATCAGGGCATTTGGCCCATTGTGTCTGCTCAACCATGACTGATCCTTTACTTCGCTTCTTCACCGCCCACCCCCGGCGTTCTCCCCGTAAAGCTTAACGCTGTCTCCAATCAATAACTTGTATTTGCCTTCCAGGATTCCATTTTGTCAGCCATAGTTTAGTCCCTCCACACCTACATCCAGGATACATCACATGCCCTCCACGTATCCAATAACTTCCAGTTCCCCGGTCCCGACCACTTCATTTTCACTCTGGATGTCCAATCTTTATACACTTCCATTCCCCATCAAGAAGCCATCCGCTACATTCTGGGCAATAGACCTCACCAGTTCTGTAGCACCACCACACTCCTCCGGTATGCGGAACTGGTACTCACAATTAATAACTCCCTTTTGCCTCTTCCCACTTTCTTCAGACCAATAGTGCAGCTATGGGCAATCGCATGGGCCCCAGCTATGCCTGCCTCTTCGTGGGTTATGTGGAACATCCTATGTTCCAAAGCTATACTGGTACTGCGCCCCAACTTTTCCTTCGCAACATTGACGACTACATTGATGCTGCTTCCTGCGGCCATGCTGAGCTCGTGAATTTTATCGACTTTGCCTCTAACTTTCACCCAGCCGTCAAATTAAATTGGTCCATCTCTGACACTTCTCACCCCTTTCCCGATATCTCGGTCTCCACCTCTGGAGACAAACTGTCTACTGACATCTTTTATAAACCCACTGACTCTCATAACTATCTCAACTATACCTCTTCCCAACCTGCCAAATGCAAAAATGTTATTCCTTATTCCCAATTCCTCCGTCTCCGCCGCAGCTGCTCTAGGGATGAGGCTTTCCATTCCAGGACATCTCAAATGTCCTCTTTCTTTAAGGATCGTGGTTTTCCTTCTGCCGTCATCAATAAAGTCCTCACCCGCACCTGCTCCATTTCCCGAACTTCAGCCATTACCACATCCTCCCGTCACCACAACAGGGACCGTGTTCAGCTTGTGCAACCTACCACCCCACCAGCCTCTGGATGCAGCATATTATCCTCCGCAACTTCAGTCACCTTCAACAGGACCCCACCACTAAGAAGATCTTTCCCTCTCTACCCCTCTCCGCTTTTCGCAGGGATCGTTGCCTCTGCGACTACCTGGTCCACATGTCCCTCCTACACCTCCTCTCTTACAACATTCAGGGCCCCAAACAGTCCTTCCAGGAGAGGCATCACTTTACTTGTGAGTCGGTTGGGGTCATCTATTGCATCCGGTGCTCCCGGTGAAGCCTCCTCTAATCGACGCAGTATTGGGGGATCGCTTGGTCGAGCACATCCACTCCGTCCGCAGCAAAAGACAGGATCTCCTGGTTGCCACCCATTTCAACTCTGCTTCACACGCCCCTTCGTATATGTCCATACATAGCCTCCTCTAACGCCATTATGAGTTCAAACACAGGTTAGAGGAACAACACCTCATATGCTGTCTGGGTAGTCTCCAGCCCCTTGGCATGAACATCGAATTCTCCAACTTCCGGTAATTTCCTCCACCCATCCCGGTTTCACTCTGCCTCCTCTTCCAGCTGCCTATCACCTCTCTTATGATTCTGACTTATTCTACTACACATTACTTTCACCTTACATTCCTTCTTTACCTTTTCTGCCAACCCCCTCCCTGCTTCCCCTACCCCACCTTTTGATCTTTCCTCTGATTGTTTTTTTCACCTGGTGGGAAGCCTTCTCCTTCCCACCCCTCCACCCACCTTCTTTACAGGGCCTCTGCCCCCTCCCTCTTCAGTCCTGACGAAGGGTCTCTGCCCGAATCTTTTACTGCTCGTTTCCAAGGATGCTGTCCGACCTGCTGAGTATCTGTGGCTTGTTGTACGTGTTGCCTTGACCCCAGCATCTGCAGTGTACTTGTATTTACCAATAAAACTCTGACTTAAATAAACCCAAGGACATGGTCTTCACAGCAGTATGGGGTAAACAATTCCACAAATTCACCGCCCTCTGGAGAAAGAAAGTTCTCCGCTTCTCTGTTTTATATAGACGCCTTTCTATTCTGTGACTCAGCTGTCTTGTCTCATACACAGAAAACTTGGGAAAGATCCTTTCCACATCCACTCTGCCTAGACGTTTCAACATTCGAAAGGATGAAATGAGATCCCACCTCATTTTCTGAAGCTCCAGCGAATATTGACCCATAACCCGCAAACAGTACTAATATGTGACCCTTTCATCCATTGAATCGTGTTTGTGATTTTTCTGGGCCTTCTCCAATGCCAGCACGTATTTGTTCGACGAGGATCCGAAAACTGTTCACAATTCTCACGCTGGGGCTTCAGCGCCGACTTGTAAATCTTCAGCATCGCATCACTGTTCCTGTATCCTAGACCTCTTGAAATGAATCAACATTACAATTTTTGTTCCATAACTCCGACTCTACCAGCATGTTTATAATTTCGATGTTCTCACAAGGACTCCGAATTTCCTTTGCACCACAAATTGGGGAATTTTCTACAAGATTAGCAAATGATCCGCATATTTCTTTCCACTACCGAAGCGTATGCACATGCATTTACCAACGATATACATTTACTGACCACTTCCTTGCCAATTCTCCTAGTCCGCCTGAGGTCCTCTGCAAACTACGTCTTTGCTCAACAGTACCTGCCCCTGCACCAGTATTTGGAGCATCTGCAAACGTGGAGCATCTACATCATTGACATAGAGCAAAAAGGTTGTCCATACACTACACGTCACAGGCAGCCAACGAGAAACGGATCCATTTACTTCCACTCGATTGTTCCCACCGTTCAAGCAATGATCATGGTATTTCTTGCAATACCATGGACTTTTAATTAGTAATCAACCTCATGTGTGGCAGCTTGTCAAACGTGTTTGGAACTGCCAAATACACAACATCTACTGTACCCCCCTTTATCTATTCTACGTTTATTCTCCTCAAGGAAATACAGCAATTTTGTCACTCAAAACTTTAATAAATTTCTAAGATAGGTAAGTGCCCTGGGCCTGGTGATATCTGCTTAAAACATTGAGAGAGACAGCAGATGAACCTGCTCTCTCCTCGCTTGTTCTCTGTTACCTTATCCTGAACAATTGAATCCAACATCTTCCGAAACGCGAAATTCAGGCTACCAGGTACATAACTCCCTTTCTGTTATCTTTCTCCTTTCCTAAAGAGTGAAGTTACATTTGCAGTTTTTTCTGTCCTCTGGCATCATGCGAGAATCCAATGATTTTAAAAAAACATCATTGCTAATGCCTCCGCAATCTCTACCGCTCACTCTTTATGAACCCTAATGTGGTGTTCATCTAGTCCGGCTGACTTATGTAGTCTTTGGTCTTCCAGCCTTTTGAACACCTTCTCCTTTGTAAGAATAACTGCACCCACTTATGTTCCTTCACACACTACAATATCAGACAAACTGTCAGTATCTACCACAGGGACAACTGATGCAAAATACTCATTTCGTTTAACAGCCGTCTTCATGTCCCGCGTTTATATATTTCCTGCCTCATTTTCTAGCGGTCCTATCTACGCCTCGTTTCTATTTGATTTTCCTTTACTTGAAAATGATTTCAGGACCCACTTTGATATTCTTCACTAGTTCGTTTCATATTTCACCCTTTCCATTCCAATGATTCTGTTAGTTGCTCTGTGTACATTTTCTCTTAATTTCCCATCAGCCTTTTTGTTTTTCTTTACATTTGCCTTCTCTTTTGCTTTTACGTTTTGTCACGATTGTGCTAATTTGTCATTGGAGTATTTATTTGCTCATATAATAAATAAATGAATAAATAAATAAATAAACAAACAAACAAACAGATGGATAAATAAATAAATGAGTGAGTGAATAAGTAAGTAAGTAAATACATAAATATCAATAAATTAGAGAGAGTGCAGAGACGATTTACTAGGATGTTACCTGGGTTTCAGCACTTAAGTTACAGAGAAAGGTTGAACAAGTTAGGTCTCTATTCATTGGAGCGTAGAAGGTTGAGGGGGGATTTGATCGAGGTATTTAAAATTTTGAGAGGGATAGATAGAGTTGCCGTGAATAGGCTGTTTCCATTGAGAGTAGGGGAGATTCAAACGAGAGGACATGGTTTGAGAGTCAGGGGGCAAAAGTTTAAGGGAAACACGAGGGGGTATTTCTTTACTCAGAGAGTGATAGCTGTGTGGAATATGCTTCCTGTAGAAGTAGTAGAGGCCAGTTCAGTTGTGTCATTTAAGGTAAGATTGGATAGGTATATGGACAGGAAAGGAGTGGAGGGTTATGGGCTGAGTGCGGGTAGGTGGGATTAGGTGAGATTAAGAGTTCGGCACAGACTAGGAGGGCCGAGATGGGCTGTTTCCGTGCTGTGATTGTTATATGATTATACGGTTATAAATAAATTGAAAATAAATAAATACTTTTCGAATGCATGTATTCTGCACGTCCCCCTGTTTTACCAGAATCCTGCCGCATATCTGCCCTGCAGACAATTCTGACAGTGTGTCCTTCAAGACCTTTGGCCAAGACCTTGCTCATACTACTACAACTTCCTTTACTCCACTGAAATACTGCGGCGTCAGACTTTAATGTTCCCAATCATATTTGAAAGTGAACTCAACTATATTGTGATCACTGTTTCCTAAAGGTCGGAACGGATGAGGGAGGATATGGTAAAGGTTCATTGATCATCTGCTCCCTAATCACTTCTGATTCATTTCAGATCACCCAATCCAGTAAAGCTGATCCCAAGTCCGCTTTAGGAATAGCTGCAAAAATAAGCCAGCCAACTCGAGCCGCATGTAGAACAATCCCATGTCTGTCAAAACATCGATTCTTATGCACGTATATTTCAGTTTGAAATCTGCGGTCTGGATTCCACCAACTTTCGGGAGGCCTGCAAAAGTCTTCCACAAGGATCCTTTTACACTGACCGTTTCTTAACACAACCCACAATGATTCCAGAGCTTACGATCCTAAGTTACATGTTTTTTTTTTTTACTGAGCTGATGCCATTATTTACCTGCAGAGTCACGGCATCCAATCGAAAGGCATTCCCATTCCTCCGATACAACGCGTAGCCTTGGACATTCAGCTCCAAAATGCGAACAACCATCAGCCACGATTCAGTGATGGCCGCTACATCCTACAATATCAAAGTCTGCAACGGTGAGATAGGTGTGCCTGAGTTATTTGCGGAGAGGACGTAAGTGTCCGAGGCCTGTTTTCTGTGCTCGGTGTCAGATGTGGGAGGTCCTGGAGTCTCCAAGCCTCCCGGACAGCCATATCTGGACCCGGTGTGTTGAGCTGCAGCTCGATGAACTTAGCATGGTCAGGGAGGGCGAGGGGTCGATAGAATGGTGTTATAGGCAGGTGGTCTCACCGGGGCCACGGAAGACAGACAAGTGGGCACAGTCAGGAGAGGAAAGATGTAGAGTCAGGTACTAGAGAGTACTCCTATTGTGGTACCTTTTCACAATAAGTACTCATGTCTGATTACTGCTGGGGGAGGGGGCGCCTATCGGGGGGATACAACAGTGTCCGTGCTTCTGGCACAGAGACCGGCTCTGTAGCTCAGAAAGATAGGGAAAGGAACGGGAAGGCATTAATGATTAGGGGCCGTATAGTCAGGGGTCGGAATGGCGATTCTGTGGACGCAGAAAAGAAACTCGGATGGTAGTTTGTCGACCTGTGTCCGGGATGTTTCAGAACGTGTCCAAGAGACTGGAGGGAGAACAGCCGGAGGTCGTGGTACATACTGCTACCAATGACATAGTTAGCAAAAGGGAAGAGGTTTCGATTAAAGAATACAGTGTGTGGGGATGTAATTGAGATGCAGGGGCATAAAGGTAGTAATCTCGGGATTACTGCCTCTACCATGCGACACTGAGTACGGGAGTAGAATGAGGTGGACGACAAATGCGTGGCTGAATATTTGGAGTAGGGGACAAGGAATCAGATTTCTGGATCATTGAGACCTTCTTTGGGATACGTGGGAACAGAACAAACAGGACGGTTTACACTTGAATCCCAGGAGGACAAATATCCTGGTGTGGGGATTTGCCAAGGTTAATGGGGAGAATTTCGACTAGAATTGTTGAGGGGCGGAACCTGAACTGAAGAGACTGAAGAAGAGGAGGTTGGCTCACAAATAGAGACAGCTACGGAGTCTCTGTGGATGGAGGTGAGGAAAAGGATTGGTGAATATCTTTACTGGGTGTTTTGATAGGCGGCCGAATAGTAACAGGGATAACGAGACAGAGATAGGGGAAGGAGATCTTGAAAAGGTGTAATAATAACAGCGTTGTCCTGATGGGAGATTTTAGTTTCCCAAATATCGATTGCAATCTGCCCAGAGCGGGGGTTTAGATGGGTAAGGTTTGGTAGTTGTGTTCATGAAGGTTTCTTGACAAAATATGCAGATAAACCTACAAGAGGGGAGACTGTACTCGGTTCGGTATTGCTAAATGGTCCTGCTCCGGTATCAAGTCTCTCAGCGGGAGAGCATTTTGGAGATATGATCATAATTCTATTTCCTTTACAATAGAGAAGATGGCGCTAGGACGACAGCGCGGCGGCCACTCCAGGAATGAACATCTGTTATCTGTTAAGTCAGATGCCGTGCACAATCCTGATTTGATGGGGACGGACGTCAGAAGCGCGGAGGATCATCTGGTGAAACTTCTGACATGCCTGTTTCGCTGCCGCTGCTACTGTGCGAAGGGAAAATCTCCGGACAGGAAGTCCCCGAATCCTCGGCTTTCCTTGTTGCTTGGCGGCCGGGACCGAGGTCGAAGCACACGTTAGAGATAGTGCTCAGTGTCGGAGAGCTGGTTGGAGGCTCGAAGTTTTTCGGCCGGACTCAGAGTTGGCTGTGGTCGGATGCTTCAAGGGGCTACAGCGGGAAGTTTTGCAGTGCTGGAGGTTCATGGCAGGAAGAGTTTTTCTTCCTTCGACCGTTTACGTGAGATGAATGGCTATCGAGGACTTTGAGAGTTATTTTTTCTACCTTGTCCATAGTCTGCCCGTATCAAATTACGATATTGCTTTGCACTGTTGTAAATATGTTATAATTATATGTTTTTTTGTCAGTTAGTCTTGGTCTGTCTTGTGTTTCTGTGATATCAGACTGGAGGAACATTGTATCATTTCTTAATGCATGCATTACTTTATGACAATAAACGAGGGCTGAGTGTCCTCATAATCTAATCTACAAACTGTAAATAGCATTGCAGAGAGTTAGGAACAGACAAGTTAGAAAAAGAGTTTAAATGGTGTAAGAGGAATTGTGTGGCTATCAGATACGAGATTCGAAGCTTGAATTTGGAACAGATTGTTTTAGGGAAATATATGGCCGGAATGTGGCAAATGTTCAGGGTATAACTTTGTCCCCTTCTGCATATGTACGTTCCAATGAGACAGGGGAGTTATGGTGGGGTACAGGAACCGTAGTGTGCAAAGGCTGTAGTAAAGCCAGTCAAGACAAAATACAAAAGGCTTACAAAATGTTCAGAGTGAGATAGGTAATGTTAGGGATCTAGTAGATTGTACGACTAACAGGAAGGAGCCTAAGAAGGAAATTAGGAGAGCCAGAAGGGATCATGAGAAGGCCTTGGCGGGCAGCATGATAGAAAACCCCAAGGCTTTCTACCAGTATGTAACAGCAAGAGGATAGAATGTGAAAGAATATGACCTATCACATGTGACAATGGAAAAGTATGTATGGATCCAGCGAAATAACAGAGGTACATAATGAATTATTTACTACAGTATTCACCATAGAAAGGAATCTTGGTGTCTGTAGTGATGACTTGAAGCAAACTGCAGATGCTTGAGCATCTACATATTAAGAACAGGATGTTCTGGAGCTATTGTAAACATCAAGTTGGATAGGTCATCGAGACCGGGTGGCATGTACCCCAGGTAACTGCTGGAGGCGAGGGAGGAGATTGCTGAGCCTCTGACGGTGATCTTTGCATCGTCAATCGGGAAGGCAGAGGTTCCGGAGGATTGGCGGTTTGCAGATGTTGTTACTTTATTCACGAAAGGGAGTGGAGATACCTCAGGAAATTACAAGTCAGTGAGTCTTATTTCGGTAGTTGGTACGTTGAAGAAGACGATCGTGAGATGCAGGATTTATGAACAGTTGGATAGGTATAATATGATTAGGAATGGTCAGTATGGCTTTGACAAGGGCAGGTTATGCCTTACGAGATTGGATTTTTTGAGGATATGACTAAACATGAAGGTGAAGGAAGAACAGTAGATGTAGTGTATATGGATTTCATCAAGGTATTTAATAAGGTACCCCATGCAAGGCTTTTTGAGAAAGTATGGAGGCATTGGATCCAAGGGGGCTTTGCTTTGTGGATCCACAACTGGCTTGCTCACAGAGGGGAAAAAAATGGTTGCAGAGGGGTCATATACTGCGTGTATGTCAGTGATCAGTGGTAGGCCTCAGTGATCTGTTCTGGGACCCTTATTCTTCGTGATTTTTATAAATATCCTGGATGGTGTACTGGGCGGATGGATTAGTAAATTTTCTTATGAAAAATTGGTTCGTGGTGACAAATTGTGGATAGTGTGCAGGGCTGTCAGAGGTTACTATCGGAGATTCATACGATGGAAAACTGGGCAGAGAATTGGCAGATGGAGTTCAATACAGATATGTGTGAAGTGGTTCGTTTTGTTAGGTCAAATATAACGAGAAAATATGGTATTATCGGTAAGACTTGGCAGAGGGATACTGGGGTCCGAGTCGATAGGACGCTCAAAGCAGCTGCGCTCGTTGACTGTGGTCAAGAAGGCATACTGTGCTTTCGCCTTCAACAGTCTTGGGATTGTGTTTAAGAGACGAGAGGTACCGTCGCAGCTAGATAGGACCCTTTTCAGACCCTACTTAATGTACTGTGTTCACATCTGGTCACCTCACTACAGGAAGGACGTGGAAACCATAGAAAGGTTGTAGAGCAGATTTACAGGTATGTAGCCTGGATTGGGGAGCATACCTTACTGGAACAGGAATTTTCGCCTTGGAGCAACGGAGGATAAGTGTTGATCTTATGGAGCTATATAAGATGATGAGAGGCATTGATCATCTGAATATTCAGAGGCTTTATCGCAGGGTTGAAATCTCATTCACGAGAGGGCACAGCTTAAAGCTGCTGGAAGGAGATACAGAGGAGATGACAGGTTACGTTTACCACGCAGAGATTGGTGAGTGCGGGGAATAGGCTGCCAGTGACAGTGGTGAAGACGGATACGATTGCGTCTTTTTAAGGGACTCCCGGATAGGCACATGGAGCTTAAAACATATAGAGGCCTATCGGTAACACGAGGTAATTTATAAAGTAAGTATATGCTCGGCACAGCAGTGTGTTCCGAATTTCCTGCAATTTGTTGTAGATTTTCTGTGTTTCTATAATTGCTAACTGAGTTTTTCTGCTTGTAAAATGAGCATATCCTTCCATTCTCCTCACAGGCACATGTCTGTCTCGGCTTACATGTCCTTGTGCCTCGACCACCACAACATGAAGGGCATCCCATGTACCCACTGCTCTCCGTGAAAGTGTCTTGCCCTTTAGAGTGCATTTGAAAGCCCCGCATAAGAATTACCCGGTACTAAGTAAATGTTTGTAAATAAATGTTTTTGATGTCATCTGCAAAGAGTATTAATCAGTCTATTTGCAGACAACTGAATCAGTTATATGTATCACAAACGCCGGAAAGTCTCCATATCGGAAATTAATTGTGGACTGTTCTTTAGGCGTTGTGATTAATATGCGATTCCTGGCATACAACATAAAATCTCTGCATCACAATCTGCCACCTGCTGGCAGCATACAAATCTACGTTTGTTTTTACAGATAATTGAATCAAACAGCAGCGTTACTGAATTACCTGTCCACGAACAGTTGACTCGACTGCTATATACACCCAGTGTTCAGCTTTTCTGTGAACTGTCACTTAAAAACGCCGAGAGAATGAGACTGACTTTTAGATACTGCTGTATTTCTGCTGACTATAAAAATTGCTCCACAGTATTGCTATGGTGAGACAGCAGGCGTTATTTGATGGACAACGCCACCTCTCTCACCTTTGCAATAGAACAACTTTTAAAGTGGTTTACATTTTTTGTACTGCAGCTAGTTTCTGAATATGCAAGGACACTGAGACACACAATCACACCCAATCGGGGTCAAGATGGATTCGAGCAATGGAACACACCAGTGAGTCGGTCGCTGGTTTAAATTTTCAGTAGACCAAATGGGTGAGTTGAGATCGATGCAGAGTATTAATGAATGACTCTCAATAGCTGCCGGAACTGGAAGAAGTTTGCAGAGAAGAGAGGATGGGAACATTTGAAACAGAAGAAACCCAGTGACAAAGAAATCTCTGTTTCGACTGTGTCCTCAAGTAGCCCGTGAGGGTGAGTTTTTTTTTTCATTCGGGTACGAAAGTTGGTTTGCCTCAGAGTTAATCGGCAGGAGAGGGTTCTCTGGTGAGGGGACGAGCTTTGTGAGTAACAAGTGTATTTACCCTTTGTCTGGTTGCGATAGTTCACGGAAGAAACGAACCACTGCGGCAAATCACTGCTGGAGTTATTTCGCAGAGCGTGGAACTGGATAAGTGGCCATCACGTGTGTGTGTGATTGGAGTAATCTGGTGGAATCTACCGGTGTATCGACCCTTGCCTGGGTGGTGGCTCCTTGACGATGATCCCCCCTGTGATTAGCTACTGTTAGTGATGTTTCGTGTGAGGATTCAGAGGACCACGGGAAGATCGACGACACCTGTTGCTTGATTAAAAATATACCTCTACACAAATTTCGTACATACCATCGAAAGACTGTAACTCTTGCCACCTGAGCTTGAATATATTTGGGAACTTTTTTTTCTTTCACACCTATATATGCATACTACGGCTAACCCTTGGTTTACCTGTCTTACGTTACTATATTACGTAGATACTAATAAAATAGTGTTTATTAACAGCAGAACCAGACTCCAGGTGTGTTCTATTGATGCTGAAAGTTTTACAGCGTTGCGTGTACGTAAGAGGTACTTTCCCTAGGATTACATGTACGTAACACGACAAAGCTGATCATCCTTCTAATACCTCGACATAAACCATTTTTGTTCTCTCCAATTTATCTATGTACCTAAAAATATTCATTACTCTCGTATGTCTCTATCGTTCGAGACCCAACTGACTGTTGTATTCGTATGACAAAGTTGTCGTTTCTCGTGCCACATTTCCAACCTTACTTTTACCAAGCTCCTTCAACATCGACAACTGCATCACGTTTGTGTCGTCTGCAAGAGTATTTATGAGTCACGCCCGTTTTCACCCAAGTCAAATGCCGAACCATTTCCAACAATTCTCACATGCAGAATGGCTGCCCTCCACCACTATCCTTTCTACTCTATTTGAAGCCATGTGATCCAAATCGGTCTCGTGCCTCAGCCAACCGGAACGAGCCTTTCGCTTAAGAGAGACCCCGATGATCTTCTCAGCTGACCTCACTATCGCTGCAGGGTCTTGTGATCCCGGATGGTGCATTTTCCGAACCAGGCAGTGATGCAGCTGCTCACGATGCTCTCAATACAACCCCTGAAGAATGTGATGAGGATGGAGGAGGGAGAAGGGCTTTCCTCAGCCTTCAGAGAATGTAGACACGTTCCTGACTTTCTTTACTATGCAGCTGGTGTCGAGGGATCAGGTGAAATTCTCCGCCAGATGAACATCAAGAAATTTTGTGCTCTTAACGATCTCAACCGATGGGCCGTCGATGTTCTTCGGGGAGTAGTCGCCCCGTGCCCTCCTGAAATCAACAACCATCTCTTTTGCTTTGTTCACATTCAGAGACAGGTTGTTGGCTCTGGACACGCACCTCCTCTCTATATGTCGACCCCTCGTTCTTGCTAATGAGACCCACCACGGTCGTGTGATCGGCGAACTTGATGATGTGGTTCGAGCTGTGTGTTGCAGCACAGCCGTGGGTCAGCAGAGTGAATAGCAGTGGACTGAGCACACAAACCTCGGGGTCCCTGGGCTCAGTCTGATGGTGTTTGTGATGCTGCCTCCGAACCGGGCTGACTGAGGTTTCCCAGTCAAGACGTCTAATATCTAGTTGCAGAGGGAGGTGTTCAGGCCCAGTCAGCTCAACTTTCCAACCGATTTCTGAGGGATGATTGTGTTGAATGCAGAACAGAAGTCTACGAACAACATTCGAAAGTAAGTGTCTTTTCTGTCCAGGTGGGTTAGGGCCAGGTGGAGCGTGTCCAAGAATTTCTTTAATTTCCAAGAGGCTTTGCGGTGGGGATTGCTGCAAGTCGTTTTACTAGTGCGAGTTATTAAATTATTCCTGCGCTGGAAGACAGATCTCCAAAGAACTCCGCGGGAAGCGAAGACCTGCAATCTGTTCATGGTAACCAATTTTTCTGAACGGCTCAAAGACATGCCCTCTTGGGAACAATAGCCCTCGCAAGTGGAAAGAGATGGAACTACATCGGGCGCAGCTGAGCAGGTAATCGGACCGCACGGAATACCCGCAGGACAGAAGGGTCGTATTGCGATGGTGATGTCGAGGCTTCGCATTCCAATAAGGGGAGAATCAACCACAAGGGGGAACTGATGGAGACATTACAGGGTGCACGGAGAAGTGGAAGGGGGAACTGATGGAGACATTACAGGGTGCACGGAGAAGTGGAGGGTTGCAGCTATTCAGGACGTCCGCAGCCCCAATAGAACTGCACATGCCATTCACGAAATTAAATATTTACGGGACTCAGTGAGGAATAATGCTCTCCTGACAACGCCGAGTGAACTTTCTTATTTGACGGAAGGGAGTTTTCACAGTCTCCTTGAACTGCATCCTGAACCTCGTCTGGACCACGGCGTACAGGGCTGTGTTTGTGCAGCAACTCAGGAGTTGAAGCATGTAGCCCAGTTCCAGCAGAGAATCCAGGGGATCAGATTTAATGTAAATATACAAGTTATCCCATACGGAATACACCGTCAGCAGCGCCCACAGCAGAATGAAATTCCCCGACATCACCAGCAGTAACAGGAGAGATTGCTGCGGTTCTTCATCTCCGGGTCGGCGGGCGTCTCGCCATCGCGCGAACCACGGAGTCTTCTCCGGGCTCGGCTGGCTACTAAGACGTGCCTGATGGTTAAACTGTTGAGCAGGAGAATCAGGACAAAGGGGAGTATTGGAGTAATGAAGAAATGAATGAATTGAAACGTTACCAACTGATTTCCGGAAAAGAAACGGCGACTAACCAAACAGAGGAAGGACATAATTAATACCGAATATTTTCCATCGAGCATAAAATACCAGAAAATATTCTTTACGCCGCTCAGCAGAGTCACTGTCCCCAGAACCAGAGCCGCCGCTCTCCCGGTGCAGTAATTTATTTTCAGCTGCTGGAAACAAATGGCGACAAATCGATCAAAGGTGAAAGCGACGGTCAACCAGACAGAACAGTCCGTGGCGGCGTTGAGTATGACGGCGTGAATATTACACACGGGAACACGAAAACTCCAGTAGAAATCCTCCCATGACATATAACTCAACGGAATCTTGCTCAATACCAGATCGAAGAGAACGACGAGTTGATCTGCTGCTACCATGGCAACCAGGTACCTTGTGACACCTTTGGAGAGACCGCACTTACCCCGCGATAGGATGACGATTGCCACCACGTTCACTGTGCGTAGGGAAATAAAGACCATTAACACACAATCGGAATGAAATATTCTCTGAAAACAAATGCTTTAGTCGGTAGCATTTTCAAGAGCAGAGATGGACATGGAATCAATGTATCTACTAAGGACATTATTAAATCGGTAGTGAGCTTAATGTATCTGAGAAGTTCGAAGAATGAGGAGAACTTCATTGAAACCTATCGAATATTGCAAGGCCGACATATCGTTGACGTGGAGAGGCTGGTTTCTGTAGTGTTGGAGTCTGAAACTAGAAGATAAGGATTTACAAGACATCACTTTAGAACTGAGTTGGATGGAAATTTGTTTAGACCTAGGCTGGAGAATATGTTGAATTCCTGGCCACAGTCGGCTATGGGAGTCAGTTCGTTTGAACAGTTTGTAGCGGAGAGTGTTATGAATTTGATTCTTCGGGGCTTCAATGGATATGGACAATGGGGGCGGGAATGTAGTTCAGAGGGATAATAAATCAGCTATGATGGAATGGCGGAGAAACCTAGGTGCTCGAACGACGGTTCTGAAAACGGGATGCGATAAAGAACTGATTACTGACTAAATGCCAAGTATCACGCACCAGAAATTCAAATTCCTTCAACAATAAACAAGAGAGAACATTAGAGCAGAAGAGCTGAAGAAATAGTAGCTGGAATAGTCCCTCTGTTCGGACTGGCATGCTCCGCCATTGAAGATAATCATGGTTGAGCTGACCATGAGCATATCTCCAGCTGCCTGTTTTTTTTTTCCGCCAAAGCCTGTAATTCCCTTACTACACAAACATCAATCCAAACTTTTATGAAAGATATTTACTGAGGTAGAGTCCATTTCTTCATTGGACAGAGAATTTCACAGATTCACCACTCTCTGGGAAAAGCAGTTCTTCCACATCTCCGTCCTAAATTCACTCCCCACAAGCTTCAGTCTATGTCCCCTAATTCTAGTCTCACCTACCACTGGAAAAAACTTTCCTGTTCCTGCCTTATCTTTCCCTTTCGTATTTTCAAATAAAGATCGTCTCTGATACTTCTGAATTCCAATGCCTGCAGTTGGACCCGACACAATCTCTCCTTATAGTCTCGGCACCTCATGTCTGGAATCAAAATGGGGAAACGACTTCAAAGCCAGTAAATCCCTCCTCAAGGCAGCTTAACAGACCTGTACGCAGTATTCCAGCTGCCGCCTCAACAGTACCTCGCGCATTTGCAGCATAACCTCCATGTTCATAAATTCACCCCTCTAGCAATAAAGGCCAATGACCCATTTGCCTCCTTGTTGGCCTGCTGCTGCTCCAAACCAACCTTTTCTGATTGAAGAACAAACACTCTACACTGCCTTCACACGGCAGCATACAGCAATCGTTTACCAGTTAATAATATTCTGTTTTTCCATTTGTCGTTCCCAAGTCAATGACTTCGCCTTCAGCAACATTGTGTTCCGTCCACCTGGATGCTAAACAATCGATATACGTCTGAGGCTCCCAGATTCCACCACACGATTTGTGTAGGGGATGATCATGGTAGTAATGATGCTCACGTGACTTCATTCTCTTTAACAGGTGGGGCTTTAGGTGTTTACTTCTTTATCCATTCATTCATCCATTCGTTCCAGCGATGTAGTCCCGTCCAACAAAATTCGAGAGAGCTGAATTATCCAACCATGTCCTAATTGGACTGTAGAACATAAAGTAACGTATGCTTCACATAGCGTGCAGATGTAACTTTACAGAATACTGTCTAGATTTTAGGGCACTTACAGTAGGGAGAGGTTCTGAGAGCTCGAACATGCTTGGCTGCGAGTGAAGGTGCATGAGAGGTCACTTGGTGGCAGTGCTTGAGATGAGAAGAGACACAGATAATGTTTGTCTGACAGGTAAGTAACCGGGACGCAGACAGCCCCAAAGCTGGAGAGAGAACGTCCGTTATTCCCTCAGGCGGTATTGCTGATACGGTATCGTTTTGAGAGACCTGCCATACAATTAGCGCGTCGTTAGAGGACAAGTATGGAAGAGAAAATGATTGATAGTTTTCAACGTTAATCACGAGGAAGAGACGAGGCACTTACCAGGGACAGCTACAATGGCGAGTACAGGATAGTAAACCATTTTGACGGTCTCAAGCGCCGGATGGATTTGAGTGCCCAACGGCACCATTTTAGGATTCTTATCCAGATATGGATACCCCCAGAAAATATTCGTTACAGATCCCGCAGCGTTCCGCGATGCACTTTGCAGATTCATTGCTGGAATACTAAAGGTTCTCGTGTTCCCGATCCAGCCTCTGTCCTCTCTACCTGGAGCCGCTGGTCTCGGATAGCGCAGAGTGACGGCTTTGATTGAGACTAGCGTTGAGAGGGAGACATATTAATAGACCTGGTAACCAGCAGCCACACCTCCGCGGTGACGTCATCAATCCCCACGGACACTCCCTGCATTAAGTTCTACGGAATGACAGGTGAAGTTAACCATTTGCTTGCAGACACTCAGAGAAGCGATACAAAAGCAGATTGTATGTGTATCTAATAATCCGAGCAGTCGGCTCTCCACGGATGCGTGCCCTGTCTGTAAATTGGCACAAAATTGACAATCTTATTGACACAGAGCTAGACATTGATATACAACAAGTCAGGAAAGGAAGGTGCACGTAGGAAATCAAAAACAAAAACAAACAAACAAACAATAATGATGATATAAACAGATTAAAAAATGAATATTGCTCAGATAGTTCTTAAAAAGTAGAGTTGCATAGGTTGATTGACAATGATATCGAGTTAGATTATTCCAAAATAATGATTTTCGGATATAAAAAGAGCTTCGAATCACCGGCTAATCGGGACATCTGGTAATTTCGGAGTCAGCACGGGTATAAGAAGAGACAGCGGATCGTAACTGTGAAAAAGAGCTTTGACCAGCGTCCAGGCGGCGTTTGCGGTTGATCAGCAGGAGTAAGGCAGGGTCAAATGCAGTAGCCATCGTCTGAATGGGCGGTCAAACAGGTCATCTTCAGGATTCTGCTTACTGAGCCGTCATCTCAGGGAAACTACAGTCAAAGAAGGCAAAGAAAAGGAAAAAAATAAACCAAAAGCAAAAAACAAAAGACACTTAACTGAGTCTTATTTTCCTTCCCTTCTTTATATCTGATCAGATAGGATAACAGAATGCCAGGCAGGATAGTTGAATGCTCCTCTTGCGGGATCTGGGAAGACATAGAGAACTCCGATAAACCTGACTACAACGGCTGCGGGAGCTGCGTTCAGCTGGATCTGCTGACAATCCGCGTTGATGAGTTGGGGGTGGAACTGGACGAGTTCCAGATCGTTCGGGAGGCTGAAGTGGTGTTCGAAAAGACATTTCGAGACGGAGTTACACCCAGTACGCAGGCAACAGGGGAGTGTTTGACAGTCAAGAGGGAGAAATGGCTGAAGGGGCCAGGGCAGAGTTCCCATGTGGTCATCTCCTGCAACATATGGGATACCGTCGCTGATTTTCGGGGCGGGATATTCACCTAACAGTGTTCAGTCACAGTGTTGGACTCACAAGCCCTTAGATTGTCTCTGTGACACAGAATGGAAGTTGGCGTTGAGTGGTGTACTTGAGTGTATGTTGGTGTGGGGGGCAGAGTGAAAGTCACTCTGTGGTGATAGGATATTCGTTAGTGGTGTGGACAGGGAGATCTACGGCGACAACGTTAGCGATATCTCAGATCGAGTCCTCAGTATTCTGAAATGGGTATGTGAGCAGCTAGAAATCGCTGGCCATTGAGTTACCAATGACATGGGTACTATGAGTGACGAAGCACTGTACTGCCAGTTCCGGGAGTTAACAGTTAAGTTAAATGGCAGGACCCTCCTGGATATGCTTCTCGTGCAACGTGATTACGAGGACGGAAGCAGGACGAATATACAGATTAATAGCTTGCTAAAGATTTTCTTTAATATCCAATTTCTCTGGAAATGGTTGCAAACATTGCATTTGGCTTCCCCATCGTTCTGCAAATATTCGGACAGGGAATCTTCCCAAAAGGCTCTGCACCTCTGCTTGTTTCAATGTTTGCTAAGATTTGTTAAGATCTTTGTTAAGATTGTCCAGGCCTATAGAGAGTATACAGTTCGTACATGGTGAAGGAGCTGTTTTTATATACCAGTCCTATAAAAATGGATTGGAACATGCATTTGGCTCCCTCACCACTGACTCAATCTGCAGATTTTCCTGTGTAATTGCAACTCTGATTTTTCAATACAAATGTTCTTCCCAATCACGAAATACTCCACGCCTTTATTCCCTCTGCCAAAGAGTAAGAGTCGGCACTTACCTACGTTATATTCCTTCATAATTTTTTGCCTCTTCTCCGGTCTGTCTAGTTCCTTCTGTAAGCACCTTGCTTCCTCAACACTACCTGCACTTCCATCTACCTTCACATGGGTATCAAACCCCGTCACATAACAATCAAATCCTTCATCTAAATCATTGACGTGCAAAATGATAAGAAGCGGTCCCAACACCGATTGCTCTGGAACTCCACTGATCTCCGCATGTAATGTTATGGACAACTCCAGAATTCCACAATGTTAAACACCACCTGGATAGTTTGAAAGATCTGAACGAATGAGAAATGAGCGTGATTGGCTATGTCCGGACATGAGGTTTCACCAGCTGCTGCGAAACAGAAAAGGTACAGAAACTTACTATCAATACAAGTGTCAAATGTCAACAAATTATATGACTGCCGAGCAGTAATTACAGATCGGACAATCCATAAGAACCTTCCGGATATCGTAACACGGGATAGACAAAGAACAACAACTTATTCGATAGATAGTCATTGCAAGCACTGAAAACGTCAAGAAATCAATGCCTTAAAATACCACAATATGCTGAATTAACCCTTACGTACAATTGGTGTGTATTCCAGCTACTGTCGGGAAGCCTGCAAGTACCTCCAATGAGGATCCTTTTACCCTGTCAGTTTATTAACCCCACCCACAGTGAATCCACAGCTGAAGAACCTATGTCACATCATTTTACTAAGCTGATGCCATTCTTTACCTGCAGAGCCACGACATCCAATCTAAAGACTTTCCATTTCCTCCGATACATCCTGTAGCCTTGGACATTCAAATCCGAAATGCGAACAAACTTCAGCACGGTTCAGTGTTGGCCGCAGCATCCTACAATCTGACAGTCTGCAACGGTGAGGTAGGTTTGCCCATGTTAGTTGCGGAAAGGATGTATGAGTTTGATGCCCGTTTTCTGTGCTCGGTGTCTGATCTGGGATGTCCTCGAGTCTTCCAGCCTCCCGGACGGCCATATCTGGATGTCGAGCAGCATCTCAATTACCTTCGTATGGTCAGGGAGAGAAAGGAGGGCATAGAAAGGAGTTATAGGCAGGAGGTCCCTCCTAGGCCACGGGAGACAGACAAGTGGGTCATAGTCAGGAGAGGGAAGGGAAAGTGTCAGCTACTAGAGAGTACCCCTATTCTGGTACCGCTTGACAATAAGTACTCCTGTTTGAGTACTGCTTGTGTGTGGGGGGGGTGTCATCCTACATGGGGAAGGTACAGTGGCAGTGCCTCTGGCACGGAATTACGATCTCTCGTTCAGCAGGGTAAGGAAAGGAAGGGGAAGGCAATAGTAATAGGGGACTCTATATTTAGGGGTCGGACAGATGATTTCATGGACACAGGAAGGGAACTCGGATGGTAGTTTGCCTCCCAGGTGCCAGTTTCCAGGATGATTGAGATCGTTTCCAAGATCTCCTGCAGTGGGAGGGAGAACAGCCTGTGGTCGTGGCACATTTTGATAACAATGACATTGGTAGAAAAAGGGAATACGTCCTGAAAAAAAAGACTGCAGGGAGTCAGGAAGGAAGTTGAGAAGTAGAACCTCAAAGTTAGTCATCTCGGGATTACTGTCTTGCCATGTGACAGTGAGTATAGGAATAGAATGATGTGGAGGATAAATGCGTTGCTGACGGATTTGAGCAGGGGGCAGGGATTCAGATTTCTGGATCATTGGGATCTCTTTTGAGGCAGGTGTGACACATTCAAAAAGGACGGGTTGAAGTTGAATCCCAAGTGGACCAATATCCTGGTGTGGCCGTTGTCTCAAGCTACTGGGGACAGTTTCAACTAGAATTGTTGCGGGGTGGGAACCGAGCTGAACAGACTGAAGAAGAGGAGGTTGTTTCGCAAATAGAGAAAGCTTGTCGAGAGTACGAGAGGGGGCATAAGCAGGTGTAAGAGAAGGAACGCGCTCAGTCCGACGGTTTAAGACTGTCTAGTTGAACGCAAGGAGTATTGTTAACAAAGCGGATAAGCTATGAGCTTCGATCAGTACTCGGAGCTATGAAGTGATGGCCATCACAGGGACGTGGCTGGCTCAGGGACAGGGAGGGAGGCAAAAGAGGGGGGAACGTGGCACTGTTGTTCAGAGAGTGGATCACGGCTGCAGAAAAGGTGGACATCATGGTGGGATTGTCTACTGAGTTTCTCAGTGTGGAGGGTAGGAACACGACGGGTCAATAACTTTACTGAGTCTGTTTTTAACGGCCGCCCAAAGGCAGCAGGGCTATCGAGGCGACGACAGGGAAAAATATCCTGGAAATGTGTTATAATAGCAGTGTTGTCGTGATGGGAGATTTTAGATAGATAGATAGATAGATAGATAGATAGATACTTTATTCATCCCCATGGGGAAATTCAACATTTTTTCCAATGTCCCATACACTTGTTGTAGCAAAAACTCATTACATACAATACTTAACTCAGTAATAATATGATATGCATCTAAATCACTAACTCAAAAAGCATTAATAATAGCTTTAAAAAAGTTCTTAAGTCCTGGCAGTTGAATTGTAAAGCCTAATGGCATTGGGGAGTATTGACCTCTTCATCCTGTCTAAGGAGCATTGCATCGACAGTAACCTGTCGCTGAAACTGCTTCTCTGTCTCTGGATGGTGCTATGTAGAGGATGTTCAGGGTTTTCCATAATTGACCGTAGCCTCCTCAGCGCCCTTCGCTCAGCTACCGATGTTAAACTCTCCAGTACTTTGCCCACGACAGAGCCCGCCTTCCTTATCAGCTTATTAAGACGTGAGGCGTCCTTCTTCTTAATGCTTCCTCCCCAACACGCCACCACAAAGAAGAGGGCGCTCTCAACAACTGACCTATAGAACATCTTCAGCATCTCACTGCAGACATTGAATGACGCCAACCTTCTAAGGAAGTACAGTCGACTCTGTGCCTTCCTGCACAAGGCATCTGTGTTGGCAGTCCAGTCTAGCTTCTCGTCCAACTGTACTCCCAGATACTTGTAGGTCTTAACCTGCTCCACACATTCTCCATTAATGATCACTGGCTCCATATGAGGCCTAGATCTCCTAAAGTCCACCACCATCTCCTTGGTCTTGGTGACATTGAGACGCAGGTATTTGAGTTGCACCATATCACAAAGTCCTGTATCAGTTTCCTATACTCCTCCTCCTGTCCATTCCTGACACACCCCACTATGGCCGTGTCATCAGCGAACTTCTGCACATGGCAGGACTCCGAGTTATATTGGAAGTCAGATGTGTACAGGGTGAACAGGACCGGAGAGAGTACGGTTCCCTGTGGCGCTCCTGTGCTGCTGACCACCGTGTCAGACCTACAGTCTCCCAACCGCACATACTGAGGTCTATCTGTCAAGTAGTCCACTATCCAATCCACCATGTGAGAGTCTACTCCCATCTCCGTTAGTTTGTGCTTTAAGATCTTGGGCTGGATGGTGTTAAAGGCACTAGAGAAGTCAAGGAATGTAATCCTCACAGCACAACTGACCCCATCTAGGTGAGAGAGTGATTTGTGCAGCAAATACGTGATAGCATCCTCCACTCCCACCTTCTCCTTACACGCAAACTGAAGCGGATCCCGGGCGTGCCTGGTTTGTGGCCTCAGATTCTGTATTATCAGCCGCTCCATGGTCTTCATCACGTGCGACGTCAAGGCAACAGGTCTGAAGTCATTCAACTCCTTTGGTTGTGGTTTCTTCGGTACCGGGACAATACAAGATGTTTTCCACTGTCTGGGTACTCTTCTCTGATCTAGACTCATGTTGAAGATGCGCTGTAGTGGTTCTCCCAGTTCAGTCGCACAGGCCCTCAGTAGATATCGATTTCAATCTCCCTAGAGCGAGTATTTAGATGGCGTGGAGTTTGGTAGGTGCGTTAATGAAGTTTTCTTGACAAAATATTTACATAAGCCTCCAGGAGAAGAGACAGTACTTGGTTTGGTATTGGGAAATGAACCCGGTCAGGTGTCACATCTCTCAGTGGGACAGCATTCTGGAGACAGTGATTATAATTCTATTTTTCTTTAAAATAGCTTTGGAGTGAGATAGGAACAGACAAGTTAGAAAAACGTTTAATTTGAGTAAGAGGAATTGTGAGGCTATCAGGGACGAGATTGGAAACTTAAATTGGGAGCAGATTTACTTCGGGAAATGTATGGAAGGAATGTGGCAAATGTTGAGGGTATATTAGTGTGTATTTCTGCATAGGTACGTTCCAGTGCAGAAGTTCGCTGACGACACGGCCATAGTGGGGAGTGTCAGGAATGGACAGGAGGAGGAGTATAGGAAACTGATACAGGACTTTGTGATATGGTGCAACTCAAACTACCTGCGTCTCAATATCACCAAGACCAAGGAGATGGTGGTGGACTTTAGTAGATCTAGGCCTCATATGGAGCCAGTGATCATTAATGGAGAATGTGTGGAGCAGTTTAAGACCAACAAGTATCTGGGAGTACAGTTAGACGAGAAGCTAGACTGGACTGCCAACACAGATGCCTTGTGCAGGAAGGCACAGAGTCGACTGTACTTACTTAGAAGGTTGGCCATTCAATGTCTGTAGTGAGATGCTGAAGATGTTTATATAGGTCATTTGTGGAGAGCGCCCTCTTCTTTGTGGTTGCGTGTTGGGGAGGCAGCATTAAGAAGAGGGACGCCTCACGTCTTAATAAGCTGGTAAGGAAGGCGGGCTCTGTCGTGGGCAAAGTACTGGAGAGTATAACTTCGGTTGCTGAGCGAAGGGCGCTGAGTAGGCTACGGTCAATTATGGAAAACCCTGAACATCCTCTACATAGCACCATCCAGAGACAGAGAAGCAGTTTCAGCGACAGGTTGCTATCGATGCAATGCTCCTCAGACAGGATGAAGAGGTCAATACTCCCCAATGCCATTAGACTTTACAATTCAACCGCCAGGAGTAAGATATGTTAAAGTGCCGGGGTTGATTGTATTTAATGTATTTAAGTGAACTACTTAAGAACTTTTTAAAAGCTATTATTAATGTTTTTTGAGAGAGTGATTTAGATGCATATCATATTTTTACTGAGTTAAGTATTGTATGTAATTAGTTTTGCTACAACAAGTGTATCGGACATTGGAAAAAATGTTGAATTTCCCCATGGTTATGAATAAAGTATCTATCTATCTATCTATCTATCTATCTATCTATCTATCTATCTATCTATCTATCTATCTATCTATCTATCTATCTATCTATCTATCTATCTATCTATCAATGAGACTGAGAAATTATGTTAGGGTACAGGAACCGTAGTGTTCAAAGGCTGTAATAAAGCCAGTCAAAAAAAAAAGAAAGCTTACAAAAGTTTCAGAGAGCTAGGCAATGTGAGAGATCTGGAAGATTATAAGACCAACTGCAAGGAGCTTAAGAAGGAAATTAGGAGAGCCAGACGTGGTCATGAGAAGGCCTTGGCGGGCTGGAAGAAGGAAACCCCAGGGCATTCTACAAGTATGTCAAGATCAAGAGGATGAGACGTGAAGGAATAGGACCTGTCAACTGTGACATTGGGAAAGTTTGGATCCGGAAGAAATAGCAGAGGTATCAAATTAATTCTTTACTTCAGTATTCAAAATTGAAAAGGATCTCGGTGAATGTAGTGATGACTTGCAGCAAACAGAACAGCTTGAGCACCTACATATTGTGAGAGTATCCTCTGGTGCTTTTCGAATGCATCAAGTTGGATAAGTCGACGGGACCGGATGGAATTTCCCCCAGGTAACTGCGGGTGGTGAGGGAAGAGATTGCTGAGCCTCTGTCAATGATTTTGTACCAGCAATTGGGACGGGAAAGGTTCCGGAGGATTCCCGGGTTGCGGATGTTGTTTCTTTACTCACGAAAGGGAGTAGAGATAGCCCTGAAAATTATAGACCACTGTGTCTTACTACAGCGGTTGGTAAGCTGATGCAGACGATGCTGAGGACAGGATTAATGAACATTTAAATAGGTATAATATGATTAGCATTCGTCAGCATGGCTTTGTCAAGGGCAGGTCAAACCTTACGAAACTGATTGAATTTATTGAGGATGTGACTATATATGGAGGTGAAGGAAGTGCAGTAGAGTTAGTGGATATTGATTTCAGCAAGGCATAGAAATCCCCATCAAGGTGTATTGAGTATGTAGGGAGGAATGAGATCCAAGGGGACATTGGTTTGTGGATCCAGAACTGGCTTGCATACAAAAGATAAAGAATGGCTGTAGACTGGTCATATACTGCGTGGAGGTCGGTCACTAGTGATGTGCCTCGGTGATCGGTTCTCGGACCCCAACTCTTCGTGATGTTTATAAAGATCCGGTTTGGGGAACTGAAAGGATGAGTTCGTAAATTTTCTTATGACTCAATGGTTGGAGGTGTTGTGGATAGTCTGAAGGGCTGTCAGAGGTGAGAGTGGAACTTTGATACGATGAGAAACTGGGCAGAGAAGTGGCAGATGGAGTTCAACGCAGATAAGAGTGATGTCCTGACAAAGGGTCTCGGCCATAAACATCGACAGTGCTTCTCCTTATAGATGCTGCGTGGTTTTACGTGTTCCAATAGTATTTCTTCTGTGTTGTAAGGGTGATGTGGTTCATTTTGGTAGGCCAAATATGATGGCAGAATACAGTACTATTGGTAAGACTCTTGGCAGTGTTGAGGTTCAGAGGGATCCTGGGATCCGAGTCCATAGGACTCTCAAAGCAGCTGAGTGGGTTGACTCCGTCATTGAGAAGGCACACGGTGTTTTCGTCTTCATCAATTGTGGAATTCTGTTTAAGAGCCGAGAGGTGACGTGCAGTTATATAGGATCCAGGTCACAACCTACTTGGTGAACTGTGCACAGATCTGTTCGCCTCACTACAAGGATTTGGAAACCATAGATAGGGTGTAGAGCAGATTCAAAAGAATGTTTAAAGGGCAAACACGAGGAATAAGTTGCCTGGATTAGGGAGCATACCTTTCAAAAGTATGTTTTTTTCTCCTTTGAGCGATGGAGGATGAGTGTTGACCTTATAGAGCTATATAAGATGATGAGAGGCATAGATCACATCGATAGTCTGTGGCTTTATCCCAGGTTTAAAATGTCCAGCACATGAGGGCACTGTGTTAAGCTTCTGGAAGGAGGTACAGAGGAGAGGTCAGGTTACATTTCCACTCAGAGATTGGTGAGTGCGCGGAATGGGCTGCCGGTGACGGTGCGGAGGTCCGATACGATCGGGTCTATTCAGTGATTCCTGGATAGGCACGTGGAGCTTGAAAAATAGAGGCCTATCGGTAACAGTAGGTAATTTGTAAAGTAAGCAGATGCTCGGCACGGCATTGTGATCCGAGGTACATGTAATGTGTTGTACATTTCCAATGTTTCCATAATTGGTTACTAATCTTTTCTGCTTGTAAAATGAACATATCCTTCCATTTTCCTCATAGGCACATATCCGTCTCGGCTACTTTTAAACGTCACTTCTCCTTTTGTCTCGACCACCACACCAGAAAGTGCATCCCACGTACTCACTACTCTCTCTGTAAGCGTTTTGCCCTTTAGAGGGCATTTGAAAGTACCGCATGAAAATTGTGTATGTTTGTAAATGAATGTTTTGCCTGCAAGATTATTAATCAGCCTATTTGCAAACATGGAGTCAGTTCTATATATGACAAGCCCGAGAAGGACACACTGTCAGACATTAAGTATGGACAGTTCTTTATGCTTTGTGATTAAAATGCGATTGCTGTGTTACAACTGAAAATCTCTGTGTTATAATCTGACACCTGGTGGTGGCATAGAAATATACGTTTTTATTTTTGCAGGTGAGCGAATCAAACAACAGAATTACTGACTTACCTGTCCAGCAATAGGTGTTATATACCCCTAGGGTTATTTTTTTTTTTCTTCTGTGGACAGTCACTTTAATACGCCGAGAGAATAAAACTGAGTTTTAGATACTGCTTGAGTTCTGCTGACTATAAAAATTGCACTATTGCTATGGTGCGAGAGGTGGCGTTATTTGATTGACATTGAATGATTAGATTTTATTCTGCGGCTTGTTTTTGAATACACAAGGACACAGAGACATACAGTCAGAGTCAAGATGGATTCGGTCAATGGAAGACACCAGTGAGTCGGCCGCTGGTTTTACCTTTCAGCAGCCCAAATGGGTGAGTTGAATTCGATTCTGAGTGTTGATAAATGAATCTCACTAGTTGCTGGAAGTTTAGCATTTTTCCAGAGAGGAGAGGAGGAGAGGGGACTGTTTTAAAGAGAAGAAACCTAGTGACAGAGAGATCACTGTTTGGACGATGTTTCCAAGTAGCCCGCGAGGGTGAGTGTGATTGCCACCGTGTTCATCCGCTGGAGTGGTTTCTCTGGTGAGGGCAAAACCTTTGTGAATGTCCCATGTGTGTTTACCGCTTGTCCGGATGTGGTAGTTCACTAAAGAAACACACACCTGTGGCAAATCTCTGTTGGAGTTATTTCGTAGGCCGTGGAAACATAGAAACATAGAAAATAGGTGCAGGAGTAGGCTATTCAGCCCCTCGATTCTGCACCGCCATTCAGTATGATCATGGCTGATCATCCAACTCAGAACGCTGTACCTGCCTTCTCTCCATACTGGAACTTATAAGTGGGTATCACGTTGTGCGTTATTAGGGTAACCTTGTGGAATCTACCGGTGTGTCGACCCTCGCCTGGGTAGTGGATCGATTAAAGAAGGTCCCCCTTGTGATAAGCTACTGTTAGTGCTGTTTCATATGAGGATTCAGAAGACATCGGGAAGATCGACGACACCTGTTTGTTTGGATTGCAAATATATCTCTCTCTCTCTCACTTCAAATTCTGTGCGTTGGAACTGAACAGAAATTTCTTTCCGACTATCGTTAGACTTCAACACTTGTCACCTGAGCTTGAATAAGTTTGGGAACTTTATTTTCTTACACACCTACATATGCATAGTCCTACTAACACCTGGTTCACTTGGTTTAAGTTACTATATTACGAAGTTACTAATAAAATAGTGATTGTCAACAGCAACACTAGACTCCGGGTGTGTTCTATTGCTGCTGAAACTTTTACAGAGTTGCGTGCATGTAAGACGTACTTTCCCCAGGGTTGCGTGTACGTAATACGACCAAGCTGAACATTTATCTAATTCCTCAGCATAAACTATCTTTTATTCTCTCCATTTCCTCTATATTAATAAAATAACATTTCCTATTCTCGTATTTGTCTATCGTTCGAGACCGAACTGTCGTATTATTATTACAAAGTTGTCATTTCACCGGCCACATTTTTAACTTGACTTTTGCCAAGCTCCCACAACATCGACAACTCCATCACGTTGGTTTCGTCATCAAGCGTACTTATGGGTCAACCCCACTTCAATCGAAGTCAAACGCCAGAATATCTCCAACAATTGTCTGACGCAGAATGGCGGCCCTCCACCACTGATCGCTGTACTCTTTTTGAAGCCATGCTATCCAATGCAACTCGGTCTCATATCTCAGCCGATCGGAACGAATCCCAACGGTCGGGCCTTAGCTGGCGCAATTGTTCACGGTCCGAGTGACCCTACTAATTTACAGTGACCAATTAACCAATCAACACATCGACGTTTGGTCTGTGGGAGGAAGCAAGTGTACGTCGAGGATAGCCAGTTGGTCACGCTTTACAGACAACGGCGCCGAAGTGAGTTGAGCGGGAGATAAGCAACCGGAGAAGCAGAAAGGCCAAGCTACGAGGGAATCAATATATAAACAGGCATCCGGTCGCCTTTTGCTGCAGTCACCTCCTCCACATACGGAATGCAATTCCACAGATAGGACCACCACTACACATGGTGTCCAAGAATTTCTTTAATTTCCCAGAGGTATTGCGATCGCGTGAAGCACGGAGTCTCCTCCGGGCTCGGCTGGCCACTAAGACGTGTCTGATGTTAAACTGTTAAACAGGGGAATCAAGACTAAGGTGAACATTGGGGTGAGGAAGAAATGAATCTGTTCAAATATTGCCTTCTGAGATGGAGAATATAAACGAGGACTAGTCTGACAGAGCACGGCGTAGTGACCATCAAGCATATATTACTGAGCAAAAAGTACCAGATTATTTTCTTTACGCAGCTCAGCACAGTCACAGACCCCAGAACCAGAGGCTCCGCTCTCCCGGTGCAGTATTTTCGTTATGGCTTCCGAAAACAAACGGCGAAAAATCGATCAAAGGTGAAAGTGACGGTGAACCAGACAGAAACAGTCCGTGGCGGTATAGGACACGGCGGCATAGGACACGGCGGCATAGGACACGGCGGCGTGGATATTACACACGGGAACAGATATCGAACAGAGGAAAACCTCCTCTAGCATGTAAGTCATCGGAATCTTGCTCAATACCAGATCGAAGAGAACGACCCTCTGATCCGCTGCTACCATGGCAACCAGGTACCTTGTGACGCCTTTGGAGCGACCGCACTTTCCCCGCGACAGGATGACGATTGTCACCACGTTCACTGTGCGGAGGGAAATAAAGACAATTAACACACACCTGGATGGAAATATTATCTGAAAACGATTATTTTAATCGTTAGCACTAACGAGAGCAGATATGGACATGGAGTCAATGAGTCTACTAAGGAGATAATCGGGGGCCATTATTAAATTGGTCGTGATTATAATGTACCTGATGAAGTTCAGAAGAATGAGGGGAATCTCATTGAAAGGCTGATATATACTGGACGTGTAGAGGATAGCTCTGTAGTTGTGGAGTCTACAACTAGAAGATGAGGATTTACAATAGAAAGACATCGCTTGAGAGTAAAGGTGGCTAGGAATTAGTTTAGACCGAGGCTGATGAATATGGAATTCTTCGCCACAGATGCCAATGGGGAGTCAGTTCGTTGGAATCGTTTGCAGCAGATAGTGATATGCCCTTGAGTCGTCGGGACGTCACTGGATTTGGAGAGTGGCTGCCAGAATGTGGTTGAGAGGGATAATATATCAGCTATGATGGAATGGCGGAGAAGGATTGGTGCTCTAATGACCGAATTCAGCACCCGAGCCCTATGGGCTAAGCACTGATATCCATGGATGGTTCGTATGTATTCTGATCTTTGGTGTCAGAAGGAGATGGAAACGGGATGCGACAATGGACTGATTACTGATTAATGTGCCAAGTATCACGACGGTAGAAATTCAACTTCCCTCAACTGTAAACAAGCCAGAACATTAGAGCTAAAGAACTGAAGAAATAATAGACGGAGTAGTCCAACTGTTCAGACTGCATGCTCCATCATTGAAGATAATCATGGCCGATCTGACTATGGGCTCATCTCCATCTACATGCTTCCCCCCCTAAAAAATATCCCGTAAAACCCCGACTACGCAAAAACTATACAAACTTAAATATATTTACTGAGGTAGCCTCAACTGCTTCATTGGGAAAGAACTCCACAGGTTTACCACCCGATGGGAAAAGCAATTCCTGCTCATCGTCGTCCTAAATTCACCTCCCAGAAGCTTCAGCTTATGTCCCCGGGTTCTAGTCTGACCTACCAGTGGAAACATCTTTCCTGTCCCTGTCTTATCTATCCCTTACGCATTTTTATATGTTGCTAAAAGACCGACTCCATCCTTCTGAATTACAGTGTGTGCTGTCCCAGGCGACTCAACCTCTCTGCTTATAGCCTCGCCACCTCATGTCTGGAATCAAAATGGTGAACCGACGACAACGCCAGTAAATCCCTCCTCAAGTCAGGAGACCAGACCTGCATGCAGTACGTCAGATACCGCCTCATCAGTGCCTTGTGCAGTTGCAGCGTAACCTCCCTGCTCATAAATTCACCCCTGTAGCAATGTAGGCCAATATCCCATTTGCCTTCTTGTTATCCTGCTGCTGCTGCAAACCAACCTTTTGTGATTGAAGAACAAACACTCTGAAGTGCCTCCACACGGCAGCATACTGGAATCGTTTACCACTTAGTAACATTCTGTTCTTCCATTTGTCCCTCCCAAGTGGATGACCTCACCTTTAGCAACATTGCGCTCCATCAGACTAGACGCTAATATTGTCGCGTAACCAGCCGATATCCGTCTGCAGGATTTCAGATTCCTCTTCATTATTAGTGTCTGCGGTGGACATTGGCAGAAATGACCTCATTCTCTTTAACATGTGAGGCCTTGGAGGTATTTGTCTATCTATCTATCTATCTATCTATCTATCTATCTAGTTAGCTATTAATCAATTCATCCATCCGTCTATCTATATGTCCATGTATCTATCTATCTACCTATCTATCTATCTATCTATCTATCTATCTATCTATCTATCTATCTATCTATCTATCTATCTATCTATCTATCTATCTATCTATCTATCTATCTATCTATCTATCTATCTATCTACTTGCTTACTAACTTATTTAGTTATTTTAGGCGGTGCAGTCCACTCCAACAAACGTCGAGAAAGCTGATCAATCCTATCTTGTCCCAACAGGACTGCTGAACATAGAGACCAGAAATTCTGTTCACCTCAGCACCGGAAGCAGAATAATGCTTCAGAGAGGGTGAAGATGAAATTTTCCAGAACACTGCCTGGATTGGAGAGCACTCACTATGAGTAAAGTTTGTGCAGCTCGGACCTGCTTATCCTGGAGTGAAAGTGCATGAGTGGTCACTTGTTGGAAGTGTTGGAAAGGAGAAGATGCATAGACAACGTTTGCCTGGCAGAGAAGTAACCGGGACGCGGACAGCCCCAAAGCTGGAGAGAGAACGTCCATAATGCACTCAGTCAGTGTTTGCTGAAGCGGTACCGGTTTGACAAACCTGCCAGGCCTTCAGCGCATCGTTAGACGACAGGCATTAAAGAGAAGCTGACTGATATTTTTCAACGTTAATCACGAGGAAGTGGCAAGACACTTACCAGGGACTGCTGCAGTGGCAAGGACAGGGTAGTAAGTCAGTTGGAAGGGCTCAAGCGCCTGAGTGATTCAAAAGTCCAACGGTGTCTTTGGAGCGTAGAAGGTTGGGGGTTGGGGACGATAGAGGAATTTAAAATTATGAGCAAGATAAAGTTGACGTGGATGGGCTTTTTCCATTGAGAGTAGAGGAGATTCAAACAAGAGGACATGAGTTGAGAGTTATGGGGCAAAACTGTAAGGGTAACACGAGTGGAATTTCTTCACTCAGAGTGTGGTAGCTGTGTGGAACGAGCTTCCAGTAGAAGTGGTAGAAGCAGGTTCGATATTGTCATTTATAGTAAAATTGGATAGGTATATGGGCAGGAAATGAATGGAGGGTTATGGGCTGAGTGAGGGCCAGTGGGACTAGGTGAGAGTAAACTTTCAGAAGGGCCGAGATGGCCTATTTCCATGCTGTAATTGTTATATGGTTACTTGGTTATATGGTATCAATTCACTTTTTTTTAACCATATATTGATACGCCGAGAAAATATTCATTACAGATGCCGCAGTGTCCCGCGATGCATTTTACAGATCCATTTCTGTAATCCTCCATATTCCTGTTCCCGATCCAGCCTCTGTCGTCTCTCTATCACATTAATAGACCAGGCAAACAGCAGCCACGCCTCCGCAGTGACGTGGGCAATCGCCTCGAAACTCATTTACTTAACTTCTACGGAATGACTAGTGCAATTAACCCTTTATTTGCAGACCGTCTGAGACGCAGTACAAACGCAGACTGGAAGTGTATCTAATAATCCCAGCAGTGGGCTGTCCACCGATCCGTGCCGTGTCTGTAAACGGACACAAAATCGAGAAACGTGTTAACACACAATCAGACACTGAAATACAGCTAGTCTGGAAAGGATAAACGAAACAAATGCTAGATAAAATCAGCAAAATAAGGACATAAACAGATTGAAAATAATTATTGCATTGACACCGTTCTTAAAAAAAATACAGTTACAGAGGTGGATTGAAAATAATATCGAGTTAGATAATTTCAAAATAATGATATTCAGAAAAAAAGAGCTTCAATCCAGCGGCCAATCTGGACGCCGGGTGTTTGAGGAGGACAGGACTTCACTCAGCACAGGAATGAAAAGCGACAGCGGATCCTTAACGTGAAAAAGAGTTTTGACCAGCGCCCAGGGGGCGTTTGCGGTTGATCAGCAGGAGACAGGCAGGGTCAGATGACGTGTCAACTCCAGGGGGCTTCAGTCAAAGTAGGCAATGGAAAAGAAAAAGTGCTTGCTTAATATATGCTTCACTTCCCTTCTTCATATCTGATCAGATGGATAACAGAGATGCCATTCAGGATAGTTAATAAGCTCCTGTTGCGGTATCTGGGGAGGCTTGGAGACGTCCAGTGGCCCTGACGATTATAGTTGCGAGAGTTGCGTTCAGCTGCTGCTTCTAACAATCCACCTTAAGGAGGTGGAGTTGGAACTGGACCAGCTCCAGTTCATTCGGGAGGCTGAAGCGATAGACAGGACATAAAGAGAAGAAGTTACACCCAGGAGACTGTGTGACCTTCAGGTAGGAGAAAAAGCTGGAGGGGCAGAACAGAGATCCCACGTGGCCATCACCCCCAACATTTTAGATACCGTCGCGGATTTGTAGGGGTGGGGGTGAGAATAACCAAAGAGTGTTCAGTCACAGTGGTCGGGTCTCAGGCACTTAGTTTGCTTCTGTGACTCAGAAGGAAAGTGGGCGTTGAGCGGTGTTTCTGTGTGTGGGAGGGGGGCGTCAGGGTGAATGTCACGATGTGGTGATAAGATTTTCGTTAGTGGGACGGGCAGGTGGTTCTGTCACGACAACGTCAGGTTTATCTCGGATCGAGTCCTCAGCATTTTTAAGAGTAAGAGTGAAAAACCAGAAATCGTGGCCCTTTGAGTTACCAATGCCATGGTTACGATGTGTGACGAAATACTGCACTGCAATTCCGGGAGTTAAGAGTGAAGTTAAAAGGCAGGACCGCAGGGATTTGCTGCCCGTTCTACGTGCTTGTGAGGCAGGAAGAAGTAAGAGTATGCAGATTAATGTCACCATGCAATCAAAGCCTTCATTCAAATCATTGATGTACAACGCGATAAGAAGCGGTTTCAGCAACGATTGCTGCGGAACAGGACTGATCACCGCCGTCCAAGGACCTATGCCGTAATGTTTATTGACATCTCCAGAAGGGCACAATATTAAACACCACCAGGTTAATCTGAAAGATCCGAGCGAATGAGAAATTAGCGTGATTGCTTATGTCCGGGTATGAGGTTTCACCAGCTGCTGAGAAACAGAAAAGACACAACAACTTATTATAAATACAGGAGTCATATTGCAACAAATTTTATAAGTACCGAACAGTAATGACAGATGGGGCAATCCTTAATAACCGCTCGGAAATAGTAACAGAGGATAGACAGAGAACAACAACTTATTCAATAGATAAAGCCATTGCAAGCACACAAAACATACATAAAACACTACAATCTGCTGAATTAAACCTTACATACTGTTAATATTCAATACCTTCACAGTATGGTCCGGATCAAGTTTGACCCGGCTCGAATCCGCTCATAACACGTGGCTATACCAAATTATGAACCACAAATCCTTGTAGAATGTTTAGATAGCATTTCTGACATTATTAAATGGTTGGTTAATCCTTACTGAATGTTTCAGAGAGCGGCGGTGTATTTTAGACAAAATAATAAGTTCATGGAGAAAAAGCATCTACTATCAAAATATCTTGTCCGATTTTACCTAAGAAGTTACCTATATATATATGAAGTTATAACTATTAACTATTAATTCTACATGAACTAACATTTGACCAACAAACAAAACAAAAAATGATATCTTCACACAGGTCTTCGCATTCAAAGCAGTGTTAGGAAATTGTGCGTGTGTGACCCTTGCATATGTGTTTCCCACATTTGCAGCAAGCTGTCCGTGTTTTGCAGTCCTTTTAGACAGAGCAGAAGTTGCATCTCCATCTCTTCTGCCCCCTTGTGTTTGCTTCTTGTGGGACGTTGTTGATCAAGGCCGGGTTCAGATCGCGGAACTGCCCTTACCACTGCTGCTGAGCCTGCTGTGCGGGGAGGGTGCCGTCGTCTTTGCATAAAATGAGTCACAAGGAGCTTCCCAACCTCCTCTGGAAAGAACCACCTCCAGAGCCTCTTGCTGCACTCCAGGTAGGGTACAGCTCACTCCGCATGACAGAGGTATTGTATGTCGATATTTCTATGAGCTGTATGTGTCTGTTACTTTGTCAAGGTTGTCCACTCCTACTTTTGTTGGCATTGTAGTCGAGGATGATGGCCGATTTTCTGCCCTCCTGAGCGCTGCCCTCTGCAGCCTCATGTAATGTGCTCATGAGGATGACATTCTTGTTCATCTTTTGCATATACGTGACAACTGTGGTGTCATGGGTGAAAGCAAACTTGGAAGACAAGACGTCTCTCCCCCTTGTTGCAATCACAGCAGGTGGCAACGCAGGCTTGTTCCACCTCACGGTGCCAACTATTGTGATTTTCTTCTTCAGGACCGCTTGACCAAGCTCCTGAGATATGATGGAGTTGTCACAGGTCACATTGTGTCCAGTTATCCCTTCTGTCATCTCTAACATGACGCGCATGCCTTGTTTTCTCTCCAGGGCTCCCCCAGCTGGCTTCCCAGTATATACCTTCATATTCTTTTGTTAGGATGGCACCCTTACATCTTTAGTTCTTGAAAAGGACAAAGGAATTCACCAGGTGCTCATTGACTCTGCCCGGTATTTATAACTTCCTGCCCTTTCATAACCAGCGGCTGATCATTGACTCCGACGTTTATCATGTTGCCGACACTTTCTCTGGGTGTTTGGCAATCGGTTCATCTGTGTGGAAACGCAGTGAAAGAGAGTGAAGATGTTATTGTGTTCTTTTCTCTCTCTATTCTGCAGGCTAGAATGCCAGCTTAGTACGAGTTTTAACGATATTGAGTTCGCAGAAAACAGATCTAAATTGCATACTATACTGTTACATAGCGTATAACCAAGTGATAAAATAGATTGAAACCAGTCAGATTTGCCTAATATTTTATTTCCCGAGTTCGAATCCAGTCGATCCGTTCCCGGGCACGCTTTCCATTTGTTCCGGGTTGCGTGACGAGCTCGCAACTCGGCCTCGAAAACTAGAAGAAACAAATTGCGCTGTGAGAAGGACACTTTACAAAAAAAAGTGTAAATATAATTTAATATCTATGCAATGATTATTTCAAGCTGTTTATATCGTTAATATTGCTTATCTTATTTTATTAGCAGCCCAGACCTTCCTTTCCAGATTATTTGTATGTCGGTGTCTGACGGTGCGGCAATCATTTTCTTAATTTTGTGTTCACTTCCAGACGCGACACATATCGCTGGACAGACGACTGCTAGGATTATTAGATACACTTCCAATCTGCGTTTCTGTTGCTTCTCAAACGGTCTGCAAATAAAGGGTTAACTGTACTTGTCATTCCGTAGAAACTAATTAAAGGAGTGTCCGCGGGGATTGTCGACGTCACCGCGGAGGAGTGGCTGCTGGTTTCCTGTTCTATTAATATGTCTCCCTCTCAAAGACAGTCTCAGTCAGAGCCGTCACTCCGCGATATCGGAGACCAGCGGGCTCCAGGTAGAGAGGACCGCGGCTGGATCGGGAACAGGATCTGGAGTCTTCCCGCAATGGATCTGCAAAATGCATCGCGGAATGCTGCGGAATCTGTAAAGGATATTTTCTGGGCGAATTCATATCGGGTTAAAACAAATAATGGAAGATCGTTGGACATTAGAATCTATGTGACGCTAAGTACCGTCCAACTGGTTTACTATCCTATACTCGCCATTGTAGCTTTCCCTGGTAAGTGTTTCGTTTCTTTCTCTTGATTGAACATGAAAAATATAAGTCAGCTTCTCTTTCGTAGATGTCCTCTGACGACGCGGTAATTGCATGTCTGCTCTCTTAAACGGGAATCACTTCAGCAAACATCGGCTGAGTGTATTTGATAAGGCAACCCATGCAATGCTTATTGATAAAGTAAGGAGGTTTGGGATCCAAGGGCACATACTTTGCGGATCGAGAAATGGCTGGCCCACAGAAGGCAAAGTGTGCTTGAAGATGTGTCATATTCTTCATGGAGGTCGCTGACCAGTTGTGTGCCTCAGGGATCTGCTGTGGGACCACTGCTCTTCTTGATTTTTATTATTTACCTTGAGGGATAAGTGGAGGGATGGATTAGTAACTTTACTGTTGTCACAAATGTTCGGCGTGTGTGGATAGTGTGGAGGGCCGTCAGAGGTTAGAGCTGGACATTGACAGGATGAAAAACTGCGCTGAAAAGTGGCAGATGGAGGTCAATCCAGATAAATGTGAGGTTGTTCAGATTGATTAGTCAAATATGATGGCAGAATGCAGTCTTACCGGTCAGAGTCTTGACTGTGTGGAGCTGAAGAGCGTTTTTGGGGTCCAAATGCATAGGACCCTCAAAGCTGTTGCTTAGGTTGACTCTATGGTTACGAATGTCATAATGTACATTGGCCTTCATCATATGAGTTTAAGAAGCGAGAGGTAATATTGCAGCTATATAGGACCCTGTTCAGACTCCACCTGGAGTATAGTGCTCTGTTCTTGTTGCCTCACTACAGGAAGAGTGTGGAAACCATAGAAAGGGTGCAGAGGCGATTTAACAAGGATGTTGTTTGAATTGGGAATGAGAATAGGTTCAGTGAACAAGATGACGAAGGGCATTCATCGTGTGGTTATTCAGAGGAATTTTCCCAGGGCTTAAATGGCTGGCACGAGAGGGCTGGCTTTTAATGTGCTTGGAAGTAGGCAAGAGCCAGAAAAGGGATAGGGATAGGTTAAGCGAATGCACTAGCGTCTGGCCGATTAAGTACAATGTTGGATAATGCGAGGTCACCCACTTGTGAAGCACAAATGGAAGAATAGAATATTATTTATGTGGTGAACGACTGCAGTATGCTGCTGTGCCGTGGTACTTGGGAATGCTTGTGCTTGAATCACAAAAGGTTCGTTTGCCGGTGCAGCAGGCGGTCAGGAAGACAAATGGGACGTTGGCCTTCATTGACAGAGGAATTGAAATTATGTGCTGTGTGGTTATGCTGCATCTGCAGAAGGTCCTGGTGAGGCGGTGTCTGGAGTACTGTGCAGTTCTTGTCTCCAGACTTGAGGAAGGATCAGCTGTATTTGCAGGCGGTTCACCAGTTGATTGCAGAGATGAGTTGGTTCTACAGTGAGGAGAAATTGACTCGCCTGTGATGGTATTCATTGAAACTCAGACGAGTGAGATAAAATCTTACAGAAATTCTTTCAAATTATTGAAGGGATAGAGAAGATAGAGGTAGGAAAGTTGTTTCTACTGGTAGGTAAGGCTGTAACTGAGGGAAATAGCCTGAAGATTATGGGATGTAAATTTGGGACGGAGATGAGAATGAACTGTTTTTCACACAGATAGGTGAATCTGTGGAATTCTCTGCACAATGAAGCAGTGGAGGTTAGCTCATTGAATATATTTATGACAATTTCGCATTGTTGTTTGCAGAATAGAAGAATTAAGGGTTCTGAGGAAAAGCCGTGTATGCGACGATGAGTCCATTGTCAGATCAGCCATGATCGAGTTCACTGTCGGAGCATGCCAGTCCGAACAGATGGACTATTCCTGCTCCTTTTGATAATGTTCTCTCATGTTTGCAATTGAGAGCAGTTGAATTTCTGCCACCGTGATACTGTTGCATTAATCAGTTCATTAGTCTCTTAGCACCTCCCGTTTGCAACTTCTTCTGGCGCCAAAGATCAGAGTACTTTCGATCCACCGATTGATATCACTGCTTAGCCCATTAAGCTCAGCCATTCGAGCACCGAGCCTTCTCCGCCATTCCATCGTACCTGATTTCTCATCCCTCTCAACCGCTTTCTGGCGTTTTCTCCCGTATCCGTTGAAGCCCCGATGAATCAAGAGCCGATCAATTCCCGCTACAAATAGTTCCAACGAACTGGCCAGCATAGATGTTGGGGCGATCATTTCTACAAATTCACCAGCCTCGGACTGGTGAAATTTCTCCCCATTTCTGTTCTGAAGAGCTAACGATTAAAATAATTGTAATTTGGGGATGTTTCCATCCGAATGTGTGTTAATGGTCTTTTTTTCCCTCCGCACAGTGAACGTGGTGACAATCGTTATCCTGTCGCGGGGAAAGTGCGGTCTCTCCAAAGGCGTCACAAGGTACCTGGTTGCCATGGTAGCAGCGGATCAGCTCGTCATTCTCTTCGATCTGATATTGAGCAAGATTCCGAATATTTACGTTAAATATAGTTTCAGTTTGCATCTAATTAAACTTTTACCGTGTAATATCCACGCCGTCTTGCTCTGCACTGCCAGGGATTGTTCTGTCTGGTTCACGGTCACTTTCACCTTTGATCGGTTTATCGCCATTTACTTTCAGAAGCTGGAACGAAAATACTGCACCGGGAGAGGGGCGGCTCTGGTTCTGGGGACAGTGACTCTGCTGAGCTGCGTAAAGAACATTTCCTGGTACTTTTTGGTTGATGTTTTTTATTGGGGAACAGCTATGTACCTGTTCTGTTGGAGTGCTTTTCGTATTCACCGATATCTTCAGGCAGCATTTCGAATGATTCATGTCCTCCTCACTCCAATATTCCCCTTTTTCCTGATTCTCCTGCTCAACAGTTTAACCATCAGGCATGTGATAGTCGCCAGCCGAACCCGGAGGAGACTTCATGGTTCGCGCGATGACGAGACGCCCGCCGACCCGGAGATGAAGAACCGCTGGAAATCTATCCTGTTACTGCTGGTGATGTCGGGGAATTTCATCCTGCTGTGGGCGCTGCTGGCGGTTTATTCCGTATGGATGAGCTTCCTGTTTGTTTCCATTGGCAAGCTGCCCCCGGAATCTCTGCAGGAGCTGGGCTCCATGCTGCAACTGCTGAGCTGCTGCACCAACACGGCCCTTTACGCCATGGTCCAGGCCAGGTTCAGGGTGCAGCTGAAGGAGACGATGAAATCGCCATTCAGTCTCATGGCAAAGTTCATTCTGCGTTGTCATGACCGCATTAATGTTTGGTGATACTTCTCCCATACCGTTGCAAAATATCCCATTTCCTCAGTGGCATGTGCAGTTCCCTTGGGGCTGTGGAAGGTCCCGATTAGTTCTCGCCCTCCCGCACTTCATGCAGGTCCACGATCGGTGACGTTTCCCAATCTGCCTCCCCTGTGCTTCTTCCAGTTTAAGTTTTTTCACCAGTTCCCTTTAATGTCTACTTCATTACCACGAAGTGGGTGTTTCAACAGTTGTATGCATGCGAAGCTCTGACATCACTATCTCAATGCGTCCTTTGTGTCCTGCCGGTATTCTGTGCAGCCCGAATGCCTGCACAAATACTCCCGATGTAGCTCCATCCTTTTCCTTTGGCGAGAGCTTTTCTTTCGAAGAGCCCCAGGCATTGAACGGCTCAGAAAGTCTGGTTACCGTGGACAGATTGCAAATCTCCAGTTGATCCGGAGTTCCTTGGAATCCATCTGTCACCTCGGGAATAACTCAGTAAGCGCACTCCTAAAACCACCTCTCCAATCGCCATTCGTCCGTCTCAAGCAGCAACTGCCAGCGCAATGCCTTCTGGGAAATAAAATAAGATGGTGGCGGGACGCAGCTTGCAGCGGCCTCTCCGGAGCTGATAAGTCATTTGCGAAGCGGGAGAGTCCTGCGCAATACTAATCTAATGAAAAACGGACGTGGGAGCATGACGGAACATCTGGAAATCTCCAGGAAGGGCGTCTTCGTTGCTGCTGCGTCTGTGATGTCCGGGTCTCTGAAGAGAAAAACAGACCCCCAATCCTCGGGGTCGCGTTGCAGGTGGCCGGTAGTGGGGGGGGGGGGGGCGTCTTAATACGCTCGGCAGAGGATGGTGCTCGGAGAAGCTGTGCCAGAGGCGATTGTCGGAGGCTCGGAGCTTCGACGGTTTCGGAGTCCGCTGCGGTCAGGTCGCTTTCAGTGCTGTGTCTGGCAGGTTGGGTTCGACGGAGCTTTCACTGTGTGCTGCGTCTGCGAGGCTGAGTTGGGCGGCGCCGTGGAAGTCCATAGCGGTGGTATTCCCTTCTGCCGCTGGTGTGAGATGACGAGTCTATCGGGACCCAAAGGTCTTGTGGAAACTGTGGTGGTTTCTTTCAAACTTATACTATTTTAACAACTTTGGCTATTTTTACCGTGCCCATGGTCTTTTTTTTTAACCAAATTATGCTATTGTTTGCACTGTATGTAACTATATGTTGTAACTATGTGGTTTTGTGCAGGTCTTGTAGCTTTAGTTTTTGGTCTTGTTTTTTTTCTGGTGAGATTGGAGCTCCTTTCTGGGGAACGCGCTAAGATGGTAGCGCGATATTAATACGCAGCAGTCTCTCCGGACTCTGGATTGGGGATTGCCAAACGTCATGCGGATTTTCTGGTGTAGTCTATTTTGTCATGTGCTTTGTTGATATCATTCTAGAGGAACGTTGTCTCATTTTTTACCTGCATTGCATTTGTGGCTTTTAAATGAAAATAAACAGAATCTGAATCTGAAATACTTGGCCACTTTTTGCAGTGGAGCTCCAGTCTGCCGAATTGGATTGAGTACATTGACTATGTGGGCAAGGTGATTGCTGAGGTATAGGCACTGGATTACTACGCAGTTACTGAGACTCTGCACGAAATGTGAGATGCTGTCAGAAGTATGGCTCTAGCATAAACATCTTCAGATTGTCTGGATACATTACAGCTTTTTCCTGCTGAACCGTCAGGAATAGCGTCTGGTACTGGAGTATTCCTCCTGAGATACTGACTGATACGTAAACTCTCTGAATCGCCGACGCTCATGTTTACTGGGTCCGTGGTGTTCTGGCCTTTTTCCCCTCTCTGTTTGATTATCCACTGTTCTACACATTTGGCCCCGCTGCCCGTAAAGAGTGACCCCCTGGGTTTCATCATCGTGCTCCTGTTGCCCCTCCGCCCCGCACAGACCAGCACTATATCTTAATAGTTTAAATTTTTTCATTGTAAATTAAAGGGTCGCTCGCAGCCAAGGCCTGACCATCTTTCCCGTTGTGAATCGGCGGGAAGTCAGGATAATGAGAAGGACCTGTTGCCGTAGGCTTATCCATAAGTCTATGTCCCTGACCCCTCGCTGTTTGATACACTCTACAAAAAATAAAAAAAAATATATAACTATTCATATCCCACCAGAAGGTGGCAGCCGGCAATGTAGAGATTTCAATCCTGTAACCCAGGAATCACATTTTAATCACAACAGAGAAATAAAGTTCTATAGGAGATGTTTGACAGTGAGTTGTTCCAGGGTTTGTGATATACAAAACTGTCTCGGATGTATGCATTTGAGCTGACATAATCTTGCAGAGGACACAAAGAAAAAATACTTTGAGACATACACAAAGTGCCAGAGGATCTTCGTGCGGTAATTTTAAATGAACTCTAAAGACCAGGACTTTTACACAGAGAGCAGCGACTCTGTGCGGGACGGCGCAGCACCGGTCCCGCTTGCAGGGTAAGGCGCCTGGAGGGTGATCAGTGGGGAGTCATTTAATGCTGCTGGAGCGGCGTCGGAACCCGGACTGTGGTCATGAAAATACAACCGGTGTATGGCTTCCTGTAGCGGCTGTTAAAATGGTTTTTAAATAAAGTAAAAGCGGCCTAGTAAATGACGGGTAAAACCCTCCGCTTTATTGACTACATCTACAAGGGACGCCGCAGCAGGAAAGCAAAATCCATCATCCGGGATCCCCGCCACCCAGGCCATGCTCTCTTCACGCTGCTGCCATCTGGAAGGAGCTATAGAGGCGTGAGCACTCACACGACCGCGATTTGAACGGTAAATAAACCTCAGAAAATCGCCTTTTGTATCAGAGGCGAGAAATTACACAACCTCACTGACCCAGACATTGGTCTGCACCCTTCAGGTATGGACTAATTTCCAAGTGCTGTTCATCTGATGTTCTGGACAGTAATTGCCTATTTGTGTGTGTGTGTGTGTGTGTGTGTGTGTGTGTGTGTGTGTGTGTGTGTGTGTGTGTGTGTGTGTGTGTGTGTGTGTGTGTGTGTGTGTGTGTGTGTGTGTGTGTTTATATATATATATTCTCTTAACTCCTGGTGGAGCTGTCGGAGCGCCGTCATATATAACCTTTTTCACCATATAACAATTACAGCACGGAAACAAGCCATCTTGACCCTTCTGGTGCGTGCCGAACGCTTACTCACGCCTAGTCCCACCGACCTGCACTCAGCCTATTACCCTCCATTCTTCTCCTGCCCAAATACCTATCCAAATTTTAATGACAACATCGTACCTGACTCTACGACGTCTATTGGAAGCCGGTGCCACACAGCTACAACTCTTTGAGAAAGAAATACCCTCTCGTGTTACCCCTTAACTTTTGCCCCCTAAATCCTCATCTCATGTTCTCTTGTTTGAATTTTCCCTACTCCTAGTGGAAAAAACTTATCAACGTCATCTCTATCTGTGCCCCTCATAATTTTAAGTAACTCTATCAGATTCCCCCTCAACCTTCTACGCTCCAAAGAATAAAGACCTAACTTGTTCAACCTTCCTCTGTAACTTTGGTGCTGAAACGCCGGTAACATTATAGTAAATCAGCTCTGCACTCTCTCTGTTTTGTTTACATCTTTCCTATAATTCTGTGACCAGAACTTTACACAAAGTTCCAAATTTGGCTTTACCAATGACTTGTACAATTTTAACATCAGACCCGAGCTCCTACACTCATGCTCTGATTTGTTATGGACAACATATCAATAGCTTTCTTCACCACCCTATTCACATGAGATTTGATCATCAGGAAACTATGCACTCTAATTACTAGATCATTCTGTTCTACTGCATTCTTCAATACCCTACCATTTGCCATGTGTGTCCTATTTTGATTATTCCACCCAAAATGTAACACCTCACTTTTATCAGCATTGAACTCCATTGCCAACTTTCAGGCCCAATCTTCTAACTGGCATAAATCTCTCAGCAAGCTTTATAAACCTACTTCATTACACACCATGCCACCTATCTTCGTATTATGTGCATCCTTACTAATCCAATTTACCACCCATATCATCCAGATCATTAATGTAGATGACAAAAAACATTGGAGCCAGTACAGATCCCTGGGGTACACCACTAGTCACTGACAACCAACCTGGCAAGCAGTTATCCATCACGACTCTCTGGCATCACCCATCCAGCCACTGTTCAATCCATTTTACTCCTTCAATATTAACCCCTACAATTGAACCTTAAATAGTAACATTTCGTGCTGAACCTTGTCAAGGGCCTCACTAAAGTCCATATAGACAACATCCACTGCATTACCCTCTTCAACTTTCCAAGTTACCTCTTCAAAAAATGCAATGTTTTGTCAAACATGACTTTCCACGCAGAAATACATGTTCACTGTTCCTAATCAGACCCTGTCTATCCAGGTAATTGTATAAACCATCTCTGGGAATACTTTCCATTAATTTATCCACCACTAGCGTTAAAGTTACAGGCCTATAGTTTCTAGTTTTACTCTTAGAACTCTTTGTAAAAAAGGAAACAACATGAGCAATGTGCCAGTCCTCTGGCACCATTCCCGTTTCTAATGACGTTTGAAATATTTCTGTCAGAGCCTCTGCTGTTTCTACACAAACTTCCCTCAAGATCCTAGGGAATACCTTGTCAGGAACCGGAGATTGATCCACTTCTATATTCGTTAAAACCGCCAGCACATCATCCTCTTTAATCGTCATAGTTTCCATAACTTTCCTACTTGTTTCGCTACCTTACACAATTCAACAACCTTCTCCTTCGTGAATACCGAAGAAAAGAAATTGTTCAAAATCTCCCCCGTCTCTTTCGGCTCCACAGATAGATGTCCACTGTGATTCTCTAAGGGACCAATTTTATCCCGCACTATCCTTTTGCTATTAATATAACTGTAGAAACCCTTCGGATTTATTTTGACCTTATTTGCCGAAGCAACCTCGTATATTCTTTCAGGTTTTCTAATTTCTTTCGTATGATTCTTCCTACATTGTCTATATTCGAGCCCCTCATTAACTCCACGCTGCCTATATTTAGTGTAGATACCTCTAACCATGTTTCCAATATGCCTTGAAAACAATGGTTCTCTCAAACTTTTAACCTTTTCTTTCAACCTAACAGCAACATAAAGATTCAGTACCCTCAAAATTTCACTCTTACATGACCTCCTTTATTACATTTTCTATTACATTCTTCCCATAAAACATATTGTCCCAATCCACTCCTTCTAAATCCTTTCGCATCTCCTCAAAGTTAGCCTTTCTCCAATCAAAAAACTCAACCCTGGGTCCAGTCCTATCCTTCTGCATAATTATATTGAAACTAATGGCATTGTGATCACTGGATCCAAAGTGCTCCACAACACATAACCTTATTACGTGACCTATTTCATTCCCTAACAGAAGATCCAACACTGCCCTTTCCCTAGTCGTAACCTTTATGTATTGCTGCAAAAACTACCCTGAACACATTTAACAATCTCCAAAACATCGGGCCCTTTTACAGAATGAGCCTCACTGTCTATTTGTGGAAAATTAAAATCTCCCACAATCACAACCCTGTGCTTACTACAAAGATCTGTTATCTCCTTCCGAATTTGCTCCTCCAGATCTTGCTCCCCATTAGTTGGTCTATAATACATCCCTATAAGTGTTACTACGCCTTTCCCATTCCTCAATGCCACCCAAATCGGCTCCCTAGACGAGCCCTCTAATCTATCCTGGCAGAGCACCGCTGTACGATTTTCTCTGAAGAGCAACGCAACATCTCCACCCCCCCCCCCCCCGTCCCTCTGATTCTATCACAACTGAAGCAATGAAATCCAGGAATATTTATTTGCTAATCACACTCCTCCTGCAACCATGTTTCACTAATAGCTACAACATCATATTTCCAGGTATCAATCCATGCTCTACGCTCATCCACCTTTCTTAGAATGCCCCTAGCATTAAAATAAATGCATTTAAGAAATTCCCGACCTGTTCTTCTCCGTTTATCTCTGACAGTACAAATAACTTTACTGTCTTCTTTTCCTTCCTTCTCCCATACATCTGTTCCTGCACTCTGGATTCCCTTACCCCTCGTATCTAGTTTAAACCCACTGCAGCCTCTCGAGCAAACCTACCTGCAAGAATGTTTGTCCCTCTCCAGTTCAGATTAAAACCGTCCCGCCGGAACAGGTCCCACCTTCCCTGGAAAACAGCCCAATTATCTATAAATCTGTCGGCTTCCCTCCTGCACCAGCCACGTGTTGATCTGCACAATCTTACTATTTCTAAACCCACCTGCACGTGGCACTGGTAGCAATCCTGTAATTGCTATCCTGGAGGTCCTGTCCTTTAACTTGGCACCTAGCTTCCTAAACGCAACTTCCAGGACCACCTCACTCTTACTACTCACGTCATTGGTCACTACATGGACCACGCCATCCGGCTGCTCACCCAGCTCTTCAGAATACTGAGAACCCGATCCGAGATATCGTGGACCCTGGCACCAGGCAGGCAACAGACCATCCGGGATTCTCGATCTCTTCCACAGAACCTCCTATCTGTCCCCCTAACTATCGAATCCCCTATCACTACTGCCCTCCTCTTTTCCCTCCTTCCCTTCGGAGCTGAGGGTGCTCTGCTCTTCCTGTCTATTCCCATTCCCTCTCCTGACAGTCACCCAAAGTTCTGCCTCCGGACTCCTAGGGGTGACTATCGCCCTGAAACTCCTGTCTATTTCTGCCTCTGCCTCCCGAATGATCCGAAGTTCATCCAGCCTCAGCTCCAGTTGCTTAACACGATGTGTCAGGAGCTGCAGCTGGATGCACCTTTTGCAGGTGTAGTCATCAAGGACAGCTGTGTTCGCCCTGACTTCCCACATATTGCAAACGGAAACTCAGCTGCCCGAACTGCTGCCTCCATTACTTACACCTAAGCTAATTAGAGTAATTAAAGGAGCTTACCCGGCCTTACCTCAGCAGGAGCTAAGCTCGTACTCAGACTCTGCTCGCTGAGTTAGCCAACTCAAAGTTAGCCTTTCTCCAATCAAAAATCTCAACCCCGAGTCCTGTCCTATCCTGCTCCATAATTATATTGAAACTAATGGCATTATGATCACTGGACCCGCAGTTCTCCCAAAAACATACCTCAGACGTGACCTATCTCATTCTCTGACGGAAGATCCAACACTGCCCCTTCCCTAGTTGGTACCTCTATGTATTGCTGCTAAAAACTTTCCTCCACACAATTTACAAACTCCAAACTATCCATCCCTTTTATAGTATGGGCTTCCCAGTCCACGTCTGGAATATATATATATATATATATATATATATATATATATATATATATTTACTTATTCTCTGCTGAGGGTCTCTTTTGTCAATTACTAGGAACATAGAACAGTGCAGAAGAAAAACCAGCTACAAATTATACTGAAAATATCCCAGCACTCGTCAGTTCTAGCTCCGCAATATCCCCTATCCCTCCATCTTCCTTACATTCATATAATCCGAATTCGACGTCTCCTAAAGTCATCTCATGTATTGGTTTCACCGCCATACCATACCAGGCAGCTCATTCCAGTCAGCCACGGCTCTATTCCTCACATCCCGCTTGAAGCTACTTGCTCTCATTTTCGATGCATGCCCTCTGCTCTGAGATATTTGAACACAGGGTACAGATACTCCTTAATTAATCTATCAATGCCTCTCATAAACTTATAACTTCTGGCAAATCTCCTCTCCAGCCCTGGCGCTTCATAGAAAATGAACGGTTTGGCCAGCCTCTCGTCATAACCAGCGAGTCTTACATCAGTGGTTAGTAATTTGAAGGAGAAGATTCTGAGAGGCCGGATTTACGAACATCTGGATAGGTATAACATGCTTATGAATAGCCAGCATGGCTTTGGGAACAGCATGTCGTGCTTTACGAGCCTAATTGAATATTTTTCAGGTTAGTAAGTTTGCTGATGACACAAAAGTTGGGGTTGTTGTGGATAGTGTGGAGGGCTGTCAACGGTTACAACGGGACACTGATGGGATGCAAAACAGGGCTGAGAAGTTGCAAATGGAGTACAACCCAGATAAGAGTGAATTGGCTCATTTTGGCAGCTCAAATATGATGGCAGAATATAATATGAATGGTAGGGCTCTTGGCAGTGTGGAGGCTTAGAAGATATCTTGGGGCCCGATCCATAGTACGCTCAAAACAGCTGCGCAGGTTGACACTGAGGTTAAGAAGACATACGGTGTATTGGTCTTCATCAATTCTGGAATTGAATTTAGGAGCCGAGAGCTAATGTTGCAGCTGTAGAGGACCCTGGTCAGACCCCACTTGGGAGTACTGTACTTAGCTCCGGACGCCTCTCTGCAAGAAGGATGTGGAGACCATAGAAGGGGTGCAAAGGAGATTGACAAGGACGTTGTCCGGATTAGACAGCATGACTTATGAAAACAGATTGAGTGAACTTGGCCTTTTCTCCTTGGATTGAGGGATGATGAGAGGCGACCTCAACGAGGTGGACAAAATGATCACAGGCATTGATCGAGAGGATAGTTAGAGGCTTTTTCACAGGGCTGAAATGGCTTTCACAAGAGTGCACAGGATTAAGATTCTTGGGTGTAAGTACAGAGTTATGTATCAGGGGTATGCATTTTTCTTCTACGCAGAGAGTGGTGAGAGCGTGGAATGAGCTTCCTGCAACGGTGGTGGGGTCGGATACGACGGGGTATTTTAAGAGAATTTTGTCCAACTACATTGAGTTAAGATAAACAGCGGGCTGTGGGTAACTCTCGTCGTTTATAAGGCAGGGACATTTTCGGCACAACTTCGAACACTGGGGTGCAGATAATCCCTATGCACTCTATCAGTGCCTCTCAGCAGCTTACAAACCTCTGCTAAATCTTCCCTCAGCCTCCGGCGCATCGGTGAAAACGATCCTGTTTGTCCAGCTTCTCGTCATAACACATGTCCTGTAAACCAGGCAGCGTTTCAGCAAAACTCTTCTGCATCCTCTCAAAAGCCTCAGTGTCTTTCAAATGGTGGGGCGATCAGAACTGTGTGCAAAAATCCAGATGCAGCCTGACTAGAGTTTTCAAAATTTGCAACATAATTTCTTGATTGGAGAACCTTAATTCGACTGATAAAAGTAGGCAGTCGGAAAGCCTCTTAATCACCCTGTCGACCTGCATAGCCACTTTCAAGGAACTATGAATTCGGATCCCAAGATCGCTCTGCTCAGCAACAAGGCCGTGGAGCTTGCCCGAGCAGTGTACTGTTCCCTTACATTTACTTGTCGCAAGAGTGCTGCATCTCAGATTTATCTCGGTTAATTTCCATCTGTCCTGTCGCTGTTAATATCTGCCACTCAGCTGTGCCTCGCTATATACTTTGTCATTCTTTGCCACATCTCTATCGACCTTGGTATCATTTGCAAACGTACGAGACCATACATCTAGATTTTCATTCAGGTCATTTGTATATATCACAAGCAGCAGCGATCCCAGCACAGATCACTGCCGAGCATCACTAATTGCAGCTCTCCATATCAGTCATCTCACGCTGCCGCCTAGGCGCAACTATGTTCTGACTCCAAGCAGCCAATTCACCGCCGATCCTTTGCCTCTTCAAATTCGGGATTAGCCACCCTTGGTGGAGTATGTCAAACGCCTGACTGAAACCATGTAGGCATCATACACTGTCCTACCCTCATGAAACTCTGTCGTCACCCTGTTAGAATACCCAATCAAGTTGGAAGACAAGGTCTGCCCCGAACAGAACCATGCTAGCTCGCCCTTATCTGGCTGGTTTTCCCAACTCCGGTAAATCGTGTTCACACTAATTTTTGCCTCCTATGTCTACATAACTGAAATAAGTCTCATTTATCCATAGTTTCCCGGATCTTTACCGTTTCTCAAACAACATCACTGGCCAATCCTGAGGAGCCTCGCCTGTGGCTGGAGGGACATGAGGAAACGGATCAAGCAATATTCCGTCTTCCCTCTTTCAATAACTATAGGATGAATTCCAGCGGGTTTCGCGGGCCTAGACAACTTCTTTTGAGGCCTAGCCCCTGCACCTCCTTGACTTCAAAAGGTTGTAACGTATTTATGCACTAAACACTGAACCCCTGGTTGCCCCATAACCGTTTCCTTGGAAACTACTTAATTAAAGTACTCTGTTAGTACTCCCCGCGCATTCTGCGGATCTAGGGATATGTACCCCATTTATTCGTGCGTGGATCTACCCTTCTTCCTCTTCGTGAATGTATAGAATGCATGGTGATTCACCTTAATCCTGATTGACAATTGCATTTCTTTAATCGTCCTGCATCTGCAATTTCCTGGTGTTTTTCCTTCTTTCGTTCTTTTCTGGCTTCTTTTCCCTGCTCGAGTGTTGTTTGACACAAACCTGCGAAGCTTTACATATATTGCGTTATCATTTTCCTTGTGTCAGTTCATCAAATAGTAATTGGCAGCTGTCGAGACCATTATGCATATTCAAGGCCGATTTGATGGGTTCCTGATTGGTCAGGGCATGAAGAGATACGGGGAGAAAGCAGGACCTGTGAGATTAGTGGAAAATTGGATCGGTCATGATGAAATGGCGGAGCAGACTCGATGGGCGAAACTGCCTAATTTTGATTCCTAATTATGGTCTTTTAATTGTAAGATTATTAGATACACTTCCAATCTGCGTCTGAACTGCTTCTCTGACGGTCGGAAAACAAAATGGGTTCACGTGCACCTGTCATTCCGTAGAACCTAATTATGGGAGTATCTCTGGGGATTAACGACGTCACCACGGAGGTGTGGCTACTGGTTGCCTGCACTATTCGTATGTACAGAATCCCTCACGACGACAGTTTCAGTGAGAGCAGCGGCTGCAGACAGAGAGAAGACAGAGGCTGGATCGTGAACAGGAGTCTGGACTCGCCCAGCAATGGATCAAAATCTTCAAAATATATCACGCAATGCTACGGGAATTGTGAAGAATGTTTTCTGGACGATGCAATATTTTCTCAACAGGCTGAAGTTGGATTTTCAAATCGCTATGGCACTGGGGACATTCCAAGTGGTTTACTACCCTGTGCTCGCCATTGTAGCTCTTCCTGGTAAGTGTCTCGTCTCTTGAAAAATATAAGTCAACCTCTTTTCCATACCTGTCACCTAAAGACTCGCATATTGCAAGACAGGTCTTTCCAAACGGTATCGCTGCAGCAAACATCGGCTGACTGTATTTGATAAGGTACCCTATGCAAGTCTTATTGTGGAAGTAAGGAGGCATGTGATCCTAGGGCACATTGCTATGTGGATCCAAACACGTCTTGCCCACAGAAGGAAAAGTATTGTTGCAGATGGTCATATTCTGCATTGAAGTCGTTGACCAATGATGTGCCTTAAGGGTCTGTTCTGGCACCCCTACTCTTCGTGATTTTTACAAATGACATGGATGAGGAATTGGAGCGATGGGTTAGTAAATGTTCTGATTACACAAAGATTGGAGATGTTGTGGATATTCTGGAGGGCTGCCAGAGGTTATAGCGGGACATTGATGGGATGCAAAACTGCGCTAAGACGAGGCAGATGCAGTTCAAAACAGATCAGTGTGAGGTCGCTCATTTTGTTAGGTCAAGTATGATAGCAGAATATAGTATTAACGGAATTAATTAAACAAATAAATAAGTAACTCCAACGCCTCACCAGTTAAAAGCATGAGGCCACGTGGGCATCATCACGGCCATTAGACAAAGAGTGCCGTGGGATATTAATATGTTCAGCGAAAGTATGCGTCTCGCAGTTGGAGTGCAATGTTGGTAAATGCGAGGTCATCCACTTGGGAAAGGCAACTGGAAGATCAGAATATTATTTAAGTAGTAAACGATTGTAGTATGCTGCTGTGCGGAGGGACTTTGGTGTGTTTGTGCATGAATCACAAAAGGTTGGTTTGCAGGTGCTGCAACCTATCAGGAAGAGAAATGGGATGTTCGCCTTTGTTGCCAGAGGAATTGAATTTAAGAGCAGGGAGGTTATGCTGCAACTGCACAAGGTACTGGTGAGGCGGCATGCGGAGTACTGTGCAGTTCTGGTCTCCCGACTTGAGGATTGATAAACTGTCTGTGTAGGTGGTTCACCAGCTGATTCCAGAGATGAGGTGGTTCGACTATGAGGGGCAATTGAGTCGACTGGGATCGTACTCGCTGGAACTCAGAAGGATGAGAGGAAATCCTCTGCAAACATGTAAAATTATGGAAATGATAGATATGACTGTTGGAGCAAAGTTATTTCCACTGGTTGGTGTGACTAAAACAGAGGGAAATAGCATGTGGATTTAGGACGGTGATGTGGAAGAGCTTCTTCTCTCGGAGGGTGGTGAATCTGTGGAATACTCAGCTGAAAGAAGCAATGGAAGGGACCGCAATAAGGATGTTTAAGACTGGTTGGCAGAGGTTTTGGTATAGTAGAAGAAATAACGGCTATGGGGAAAAGGTAGGTAGGCGTGGTCAGTGGCTGGTAACTTGATGGAGAAGATCCTGAGAGGCAAAAGTTATAAAAATTTAGAGAAGAATAATATGATTAGGGGTAGTCAACATGGATTTGGCAAGGGCAGGTCGTGCCTTACGAGACTGATTTGATTTTTTGAGGATGTGACGAAACATAATGATGAAGGAAGATCATGAGATGTAGAGCGTATGGATTTTAGGAAGGAATTTGATAAGGTACCCCATGCAAGGCTTATTGAGCAAGTAAGAAGGCATGGAGGGGACATTGCTCTGTGGCTCCAACACTGACTTCCCACTGAAGGCAAAGAGTGGTTGTAAACGGGTCATATTCCGCAGGGAGGACAGTGACCCGTTGTATGCCTCAGTGATCTAGTATGATAATCGTACTGTTCGTGATTTTTGAAAATGCCCTGGATGAGGAAGTGGAGGGCTGGATTAGTATATTTGCTGGTGACACAAATGTTGGAGTGTTGTAGATAGTGTAGAGGGGCTGTCAGAGGTTACAGCAAGACATTGATAAGATGCAAAACTGGGCTGAGAAGTGGCAGATGGAATTCAACCCAGATCAGTCCAACGTGGCTCATTTTAGTAGAACAAATATGATTGCAGAATATAGTATTAATGGTAAGACTGTTGGTAGTATGGAGGATCAGAGGGATCTTGGGGTTCGAGTCCATAGGACGGTCAAAGCAGCTGCACAGGTTGACTTTGTAGTTAGGAAAACACACGGTGTATTGACCGTCATTAATAGTTGAAATAATTTGAGGAGCTAAGAGGTAATATTGCAGCGATATGGGACCCTGGTTTGACTCTACTTGGTGTACTTTGCTCAGTGCTCGTCGCCTTGGTACAGGAAGGCTGCGGAAGCAATAGAAAAGGTGCAGAGCAGAGGAGGTTTACAAGGATATTGCCTGGACTGGGGAACATGCATTATGAAAACGGGTTGAGTGAAGTCGGCCTTTTCTCCGTGGAACGTCGAAAGATGAAGGATGACCTGATAGAGCTATTTCAGATGATGAGAGGTATTAATCGTTTGGATAGTCAGAGGGTTTTTCCATGTTCTGAAGATGAGTGAAGAAAGGTTTAAGGTGCTTGGAAGTACGTACAAAGGAGATATCATGGGGATTTTTGTAATGCAAAGAGTTGTGAGTGTGTTGAATGCGCTGCCGGCAACAATGGTGGAGGCGGACTCGAGAGGTTCTTTTAAGAGACTTTTGGATAGGTACTTAGAGGTTAGAATAATAGAGGGCTGTGGGTCAGCCTCATCATTCCTCGGTTGGGGACATGTTCGGCACAACTTTGTGGGCCGAAGTGCCTGTATTGTGCTGTACATTTTCCATATTTCGATGTTTCTAGATCCGCCGTGAACACTTTCATTGCCAGATCATGCCTACTCGAACAGGTGGACTATTCCTGATGCTATTGCTAATGTTCTTATGTTTTCCTTTTCTCTCGTGTTTACAGCTGAGGGAACCTGAAATTCTTACCGCGATACATGGCATATTAATCAGTTTATTATTCGCTTAACACTTCCCGGTCTCAAATCCTTCTTCTGACGGCAACGATCAGAATACATTCCAGCCATACACTGATATCCCTGATTAGCCCACAGGGCACGGCAGCTGAATTCAGATATTCGAGCACCGAACCTTGTCCATCATTGCTGATTTATCATCCCTCTGACCCACATTTTTGCGCCCACTCCCCGAATCCATTGACACCCCGACGAATCAAGAGCCTATCACTCTCCGCTGCAAAAGTTTCCAATGTACTGGCCCCCATCGGCTTCTGTGGCGAAACATTCCACACATTCACCAGTCTTTGAGTGAGGAAATTGCTCTCCATCTCTGTTCCAAAGGGATGTCGTTCTATTATGAAATCTCGCCTTCAGGTGCAGACTCTACAACTACAGAAGCTACCTCTCCAAGTCCATGATATCTCGGCCTTTCAATATTCGATAGGTTTCAATGAGATTCCCCACATTGTCCTGAACTTCAACAGGTACATTATGATCACCACCGATTTAGTAATGGCTCCCGAAAATCTCCTTAGCAGATACATTAATGCTATATTCATCTCTGCTCTCTCAAGTGTTGTCGAATAAAGTAATAGTTCACAGAGAATGTTTCCATCAAAACGTGTGTTAATGGTCTTTATTTCTCTCCGCACAGTGAACGTGGTGACATTAGTCATCCTGTCGCGGGGAAAGTGCGGTCTCTCCAAAGGCGTCACAAGGTACCTGGTTGCCATGGTAGCGGCGGATCAGCTGGTCGTTCTCTTCGATCTGGTATTGAGCAAGATTCCGATGACTCACATTGCAGAAGAGATTTTCCTCTGGTCGCATCGTGTTCCCGTGTGTAATATCCACGCCGTCGTGTTATACGCCGCCACGGACTGTTCTGTCTGGTTCACGGTCACTTTCACCTTTGATCGATTTGTCACCATTTGTTTTCCGAAGCTGAAACGAAAATACTGCACGGGGAGAGGGGCGGCTCTGGTTCTGGGGACAGTGACTGTACTGAGTTGCGTAAAGAACATTTTCTGGTACTTTTTGCTCGCTGGGACATATTCGATATTAAGTACGTCCCTGGTCTGTTATCGCAGTGACAGTTCCCCACCGCAGCTCGGAACATTTCTGGTGATTCATTACGTCTTTACCCCAATATTACCTTTTATCTTGATTCTCCTGCTCAACAGTTTAACCATCAGCCACGTCTTAGTAGCCAGCCGAGCCCGGAGGAGACTCCGTGTTTCACTCGACAGCGAGCAGCCCGCCGACCCGGAGATGAGGAACCGCAGGCAATCGCTCCTGTTACTGCTGGTGATGTCGGGGAATTTCATCCTCCTATGGGCGCTGCTGACGGTGTCTTCTGTATGGGAGAGCATCGGTGTTTACGTTTTCGTGAATCCCCCGTCAACCCTGCGGGAGCTGGGCTACATGCTGCAACTGCTGAGCTGCTGCACCAACACGGCCCTTTACGCCGTGGTCCAGGTCAGGTTCAGGGTACAGCTGAAGGAGACGATGAAATCTCCCTTCCTTCTAATGACAAAGTTCACTCAGCGTTGTCAGGAGAGCATTAATCCTCAGTGACGCTTCTCCCATACCGCTGCAAAATATACCTTTTCGTCATTGGGTATGTGGACGTCCCTGAAAAGCTCCCGCCCTCCACCCCTCCATGCACCAACAGGATTTCGGAGCATCCACAGTCTGTCTCCACTCTGCTCCTTCCAGTTTACTGTCTTCACGGGTTCCCGGTAATGTCTCCCTCAGTTCCAACAAGTGCGTGATTTTACCCTTATTGGCATGCGAAGCCTTGACATCACCATCGCAATCCGACCGTGGTGCCCTGCCGGTATGCCGTGCGGCCCGAATCCCTGCTCAGTTACTCCCTATGTATCCCCATCTCTTTCCTCTGGCGAGGGGTATTGCTTCCAAGAGCCCTTGCCTTTGAAACGTTCAGGCAGACTGGTTACCGTGAACATACTGCAAGTGCCCCATTGCAGCGGAGTTCTTTGGAGATCTGTCAACCACCTCGAGAATTATTTAATAACCCGCACTCGTAAAACGGCTCATCCAATCGTCCGTCCCTAGCAGCAATCCCCATCGCAAAGCCTTTGGGATATTAAATAATTTTTGGACACTTTCTGTAGTAGTTGTCCTACGTACCAAATTGGATTGTGTACATTGAGTATGTGGTGAAGGTGATTGCTGAGGAAAGGGCACATAATGTCTATTTATTTATTGATTCCCTCGTAGCTAAGCCTTTCTCCTTCTCCGGTTGATTATAAGCCGTTCTACTCATTTCCCGCCATTGTCTGTAAACCGTGACCGCCTGGGTGTCCTCGGCGTACTCCTGATTCCTCCCACATACCAAACACCTATGTGTTGATAGATTAATCGGTCATTGTAAATTTTCCCATGAGTAGGGTCGCTCGGACCGTGAAGCATTGCGCCAGTCAAGTCCCGAACGTTGGGATTGGACTGGAAGTAAGACTTTTGAGAAGGACCCGTTCCGGTAGTCTGAGACATGAGACTGCATTGCATTGGATAGCAAGGCTTCAAATAGAAAACAGAGGGCAATGGTGAAGGGCAGCCATTTTGCATGTGACAATTGATGGGAATGTTCTGGCGTCTGATTTGATTGAAATGGGAGGGACTCATAAACTCTCTTGCAGACGACACAAACGTGATGGAGTTGTCGACGTTGAGGAAATTTAGTAAAAGTCCAGTTGGAAATGTGGCCGGAGATATGACAACTGTGTTATACTAATTCGACAGTTCGGTCTCGAACGATAGAAAAATACGAGAATTGGAAATATTTTTAGGAAGATAGAGAAAATGGAGTGAACAAAACATGGTTTATGCTCAGGTATTATAAGAATGTTATGTTGGTCGAAACACCTGTTCTTGGAGAGGTAATTCAGTAACACTGCAGTTTAACTCACTCATCTGCAAAAATAAAAACGTAGATTTGTATGCCGCCAGCAGGTGGCAGATTGCGATGCACACATTTTATGTCGTATCCCAGGAATCGCATTTTAATCACAACACATAAAGAATAGTATTAAGTTAATATATATAACTGACTCTGTACCTCCTTCCAGCAGCATAAAACTATTCCCTCTCGTGATAGCCATTTCAACCCTGAGACAAAGCCTTTGATAATCCATATGATCAATGCCTCTCATCATCTAATACAGCTATACAGCTTTATAAAGTCTCAACTCATTCTCCGTCGTTCCAAGGAGAAAAAACATTCTCCCCATTCCAGGAAACACCCTTCCAAATCTCTTCTGAACCATTTCTATAGTTTCCACATCTTTCCTGTAGTGAGGTGACTAGAAAAGAGCACAGTACACCAAGTGGTGACTCACCAGCGTCCAATATAGCTGTAACATTACCTCTCCGCTCTAAAAAGCAACCCCGCGGTTGATGAAGGCCAGGAAACCGAATGCCTTTTTGACCACAGTGTCAAACTGCGCAGCTGCTTTGAGTGTTCTATGGACTTGGACACGAAGACCCCTCTGGTAATCCACACTGCAAATTATCTTACCATTAATACTATATCCTGCCGTCAGATTTGACCTACCAAAATTAACCACCTCACACTTAACTGCCTAGCCTCTTAAAATACTGCATTAGCCTCCCTTGAGTGAGGTTGTGAAAGGCCTGACTGAAAAAAATGTCAACAGCATCCACTGCCCTACCCTCATCAATCCCTTTCGTCTGCTTGTTAAAATACCCAATCAAGTTGTAAGACAAGATCTGCCCTGAACAGAGCCATGCTAGCTCTCCATAATCTGGCTGGGTTTGCCAACTCTCGTAAATCCTGCACATGAGAATCGTTTCCTCCTAATTCTATATAACTGAAATGAGTCTCACGTATAGATAGTTCCCTGGATTTTAACATTTTCTCTTTTTAAAAAGAAATAAAACATTACCACTGTCCAATCCTGCGTGAACTCGCCTGTGGTTGGATGGAGCATGACGAAAACAATCAAGGCCACACCAAAAGACCTTGTTCCCGCTTTCAATATCCATGGGATGAATTCCATCAGGATCCGCGAAGCTGGCCAGCATTTTTGGAGGCCCAGCCCCTGCTCTTCGTTGACTTCAAGAAGTTGCAACGGATTTATACACTGGGCAGTGAATCCCAGATTTCCCCATTTCCGTTTCCTTGGAAAATACTGAATCAAAGGACTCCGTCAGTACCCCCGTGCAATCTGCGCCTGCAAGGACATCTTCCCCCTTTATTGGTGAGAGGACCTGGCACCTCTTCGTCCTGGTGAATCTACACAGTGCCTGGTGATCCATCTTCTTGATGATTGTCAATTATTAATTTTTATTTATCCTCCCAGATTTCCTAATTCCCTGCATATCTGTCTCCAGCGAAACCGGCTGCTGTTTATTCATTTCCATAGATACAGCCTGTCCTTCTGAGTTCCTCCAGTATTTTGTGTGTTTTGCATTGGATTTCCAGCATCTGCAATTTCCTCGTGTTTCTCCTCCTTTAGTTCTTTTTTGGCTTCCTTTCACTCCTCATGCGTCTCGTTCGACCCGAACTTGCGGAGCTTTACACATTTCCTCCTTTTTTCCCTCGAGTAAATTCATCAAAATTCATCAGGCAGCTGTCGAGGCCATTATGTATGAGGAGATACGGGGAGAAAGGAGGACCTGAGAAATTAGTGGAAAATTGGCTCAATCATGATGAAATGGCGGAGAAGTCTCCATGGGTGAAACTGCCGAATTCTGCTCCGATATCGTATGGACGAATGGATAACCAGAGAGCAGAGAAATCTGAGGCAAAACAGCAGACTTCGATCATTCGCTACCATCGCGCCTGCTCGCAGGTTCTACTAAGGGTCTTTTCAATTCTATCCGTCTGCCTCCTCAACTTCCTTATGAAACTACACATTGAATACCCCCAAACACGTGGCCTCCATGGCCGTCCGGGACAGTCAATTCCTTAGATTAGCCAGACACTGGCAGTTTAAATTTCATCTCAGCTCCGCTCTGCATCGACCGGTCTGTTCTGAGGTTCTGCGCTCTGTTCCCAGACTCCTCCACATCCAATTTGTCTTGGTCCTTTTAACATTGTATAGATTTCAATGTGATTTCTCCAACTCCCCTCATTCCTCTAATCTCCAGCGAGTACAAGTTCAGATCTTCATTTGTTAAACCTTTTATTCCCATTGACATTATCTTGATCCTGCACCGGGCCCAATACAACGCCATTTAATCTTTTTTTTGGCAAGCATGGGTGTTGAAGGGAGTGGGGTGGGTGGTTGCACAAAGTGTTTTGCCCTGTACATTGTCACAGCCTACGACAATCTGCTGGAATGGCCATGTAATGTAGAAAAGCATCAGATTGAATATCCGATGAATATCTGGCCGGTTCCTCACAGCGTCTTCACAAATTGTCAGGATGGACCTCCCAGGACGGGACACCATCTATTCCAGCAGACTCAGGAGGAAAGCAATCAGCATAACCAGAGACACCACGCTCCCCGGCCACATCCTGTTTGACCCGCTGCCGTCCAGAAAATGTTTCAGGACCCTAAAAGCCGGAAGAAAATAGACTGAGGATCAGCTTCTACGTCAGAGCTCTGGCCTCCATCACACCACTCCCACAAAACAATGACTGAAACCGTGAGCACACACATGCACATACACGGACTCAAATACTTGCACTATCGGCACTTTGTGCATTACTGTGATATTCTGGTGCTGATGCAACTTATTTTCTACTAGTTATCTATTCAATACTGTTTTTCTATTACTGTATTGTTGTTATCTACCGCTTTGTTTAATTGCCTGAGAGGAAGCCGAACAGAGTTTCATTGTATCTCTGTATAATTACAATAAAGATCATTAATTCATTCATTCTCCGGAGACCGTGTTGATAGACTGAGCATTGATATAGCACGAGAACAGAATGCAGTGTAAAGGGTAAATCACGTCCTCAATGTAAATCGTGGAATGAAACCAAAGGGAAATTAAAACAACAGTAAAAATAAAGTGATATGCGAATAAAATATTCAGCGAGTCCAGAAAAACCATTAGACAGAGGAGCAGAAATAGACCATTGGGCTGTCGAGTCTTTTACGGCATTCTATCATGGCTGATTCCAGAGCTCACTCAAACACATAGATCCAGCTTCAAGCTGTCAAGCTGTATCATTTGATGCCCTGATCGATCAGGGTGAGATTGATTTCCACCTTGCACATCTATCTACAACGGACCTGGGCTCCACAGCAATCTTCTCTGAAGGATCACACCTCATTTGTGAGATTGTGTCCTCCAGTGATGGACACCTTCCACCAGACGAAACATTCCCTCCACATCGACCCTATCAAATCCTTACTGTATTCTGTGGGTTTCAATGAGATCCCCCCCGCATTCTTCTAAAATCCGGCGAATACAGGCCCAAAGCTGTCAAACACTCCCCATATGTAAAACACCTTTATTCACCGGATCATTGTCGTGGACCTGCTCTGAAATGTCCAATAAACAAATACTTTCTGAAATATGGGGCACAAAACTGTTGGCAATACTCTCAAGTGAGGCCTGACTAGCGTCTTACAAAACCGTCAGCGTTATCTCCTTACTTTTGTTTCTATTCCGCTTGAAATAAATGTCGACATTGCATTTTCTGCTTTACCATAGATGTTACCTGTAAATTAACCTTCTGGGAGTCTTGCACGAGGAATCCCGAGTCTGCACTTTCTGCACCTCCGATGTTTGAATCTTCTTCCCATTTAGATAATAGTCTACCCTTTTTTTCCTTGTAACACAATCAATTATTATATATTTTCCAAAACTTTATTCCATCTGCTACTTTCCCCCATTCTGCCAATTTGTTTAAGTTTTGCTGCAATCTCATTGATTCCTCAGTTCTCCCTAACCCACCCCCCACCTAACTTCATATCGTCTGCAAACTTTACTGCAAAGCTTTTAATTCCATAATCCTAATTATTTTAGGATTAGTTAATGATCAAATATAAAAATACAGTGATTTAAAATGAAAGGGAGTAATGTAATAAAATGTATTTGGAATTGGATATTGTGTTAAAAGATGATGATTTTTTTTGATGTGATGATAGGCGCCAAATATGATGTTGTATAAGTAAGAGGGGGAGGTGTAATCTTGATGTGGCTTCAACCTACATCGTTTCGGTCTGTTTTCAAGGATAGCTAATATTTTTTTTGTAATTTTGTATTGTGAAATAATCGTTGTAAATGATACCTTTTCTTACGTTTGTACTGACCGAAATAAATTAATTTCATTCATTCATTCAAATCATGGACAAACAACGTGAAAAGTAGATGTCCCAATACTGACCCTGAGGAACACCACAAGTCACCAGCAGCCATCCACAAAATGCCCATTTTTCCCACTCGTTGCTTCCTGCCTGACAGCAATTCTGGTATCCTTCACATCTGTTATGGTTCATGTAACACCATTGGATTTTATATTGTGAAGCAGCCTCATTTGTGGCACCTTTTCAAATACCTTCTGAAAATCCATGTAAAAGACAGCCACTGCCTCTCTTTTATCCTCCACCTCCGCTCCCCCCCTCCCGCTTTTCACTTTCTCGAAGAACTCTTAACAGATGTATCAGGCTAGATTTCCATTCAGAGAAACCCTACTGACTTTGACTTATTTTATCATTACTCACCAAGAAACTCGCAATCTCATCCTTAAATATGGAGTCCAAAACGTTCCCAGTTAGATTAAGCTAACTTGCCCAACATTTCCAAGTTTTTGCCTTCATCCTCTTCGTAAAGAGTGGTATCACATTTGTAATCTTCCATTCCTCCGAGAAATGCCAGATTCAGCAGACTCTTGAAAGAAGATGACAAATCTATCCATTATCTCTCCAGCAGCCACACTCAACACTTTAGAATATAGTCCATCTGTCCCAGGAGACTTCGCATCTTAAGAACTTTGTCCATGCTGAGCACTTTTTTCATTTAGTAATTAAAACAGCACTCACTCTCGGTTTCTGAGACTCTCGGGACTCTGGCACCCTGATAGTGTTTTCCACAGCAAACACAGATGCAAAGAACCGGTTAAATCCACAGGTCATTAAAGAACATTAGTTTTCAATTGTTACATTTCCCGTGCCCAGGGTTTAGATAAGAAAAATATATTGAGTTATACCGACCAAATTATCAGTAATTAGATTGGGACCATTTTGGGAGCAGTGCCCGTAATCACAGAAGTGTGAAGGTCGTTACAGGTTATGATGAAACAGGTCTTCACGGGAGAGAGCTCAGTCGGTCGAATGCCGAATAGGAACGTATTGGGCAGGAACCGGGGAAAATTCATTAAAAACCGCCGTCGGGTATAGAATCCAGACATGACAAGTGATTTCTTATAATATCGATCTCAGCAACAGCATGTCCCCCACCACCCCCACCACCCCCCACCCCGGGAAAGCAAGACAAGGAGAGTTGAAGAATCTAAATGTTTCGATGCATTGTAGATATGGATATAAGGAAGTAAATGATGATTAATGTTTCGTCATCCGAGATCGAGCCAGACACGCGGAGGTTACTAAGACAAAGCGCGAATGTTGAAACGAGGGATATTGAGAAGGTATATGAGGCGCGTAATGGGGAGCGAGGAGAATGGTGTGCCTTCTAAACAAGAAAGCTGGTTATCTGGAGAGAAGAAATTCGGTAAATCCTTGATGATTATTTCTCATCGGTGTTCACTACGGAAACGGATACACTGTGGGACAAAATCAGGATGCGAAGAATTTTATTGTAGGGTACGATGATATTGTGACAAAACTGTTGAGACATTTTAGCGAACACAACTATGCATTGCGTCAGTATCCCGCTGCCCCATATCCTGGTACTGGTTCTCCACCATCTAGGTGTCTCCACTGAACTTCCTGTCGGCCTCTCCAACTTCTCAATCCCCTGTAACTCCTCCTCTCTCCCTTCCATTCTGAGCCGCCGCGTTGGACTCGTTTCCGGAGAACAGACGCTGCGGCGTTCCCATGGACGGTTGCAGCCGCCAACAGTACGGACGACGATAAAACTTTTATTGATGGGAATAACCACAGAGTGTTCTGGAATGTCTGTTCATTATTTTTCCTTCTTCTGTCGATCACACAGATACCTGCCTCCTGCAACTCAGCGGTAACACCTCGCTCTCCCTTAAAGAGCCGAATGTCACTGACCTGCAGCTCCAGATTAAGACATATAAAGGATTATCTTGTTGCACCGTTACAGACTGACAGATTGTAGGATGTCGTGGCTGTCGCTGAATCGTGGCTCAATGTTAGTCGCATGTCGGAACTGAATGTCCAAGGCTTCACGTTGTATCGGATGGATAGGAAGGTTTTGCAGAGTGGGTAGCGTGGTTTTGCAGGAAAAAAATGGCATCAACTCACTGGAAAGATGTGAGATAGGATCGTGAGCTGTGAAATCACTATGGGATGTGTTAAGAAACTCAACAGTAACTCCCAACAGTAACTAGAATACAGACCACAGATTTTAACAGGAAAGAAATGTGTGTATAAAGGTCGATGTTATGATAGTCACGGGATTTTTTCTACATGCAGCTCGATTGGTTTGGCTTGTTTGTGCACATTGTCCTTAAGCCGACTTGCGGATCAGCTGCGGTGAAATGAATCAGAAATGATTCGAGAGCTTGAGGTAAACGAATCTTTAGGAGGCAGTGATTACAATACAGTTGAGTTCAATTTGAAATATGATAGGGGAAAAAATAAAGTTTGCCGCAGCAGTGGAGTAAAGGAAATTACAGAGGTATGAGAAAGGTTCTGGCTAAAAGAAAATGCAGAAGGTGCCGTCAGGATTGTCTGCCGGGCAGAAATGCGGAGAGCTGGTGAGCTGGTAACACAGAGGAACGTGCAGAATACATGTCTTCTAAGAATCACGAAATACTCTGATGACAAATTAATACAATCGTGGCAAACGTGAAAGTAAAAAAAAAATGGGAAGACAGAAAATTTGGAAGCTTTAAAAAACCTACTAATTGCTTGTTAACAGAATCATTAGCAAAAAAGATGAAATATGAAAACAAGCTAGTGGACAATATCAAAGTGGAGAGTAAAATCTTTTTTTTACGTATATGAAAATCAAAGAGAAATGTAAGTGGATTATAGGACTGTTAGAAAAGGAGGGAGGCAAAATAATAACGGGGGAGAAGGAGATGGCAGATGATCTAAATGAATATTTGGCACTGTGGAAGACACTAGCAGTTTGCCTGATGCCGTACTGTGTGAGGGAAGAGAAGTGGGTGCAGTTACTGTTACAAGACAGAAGGTGCTCAAGCACTTGAATGACCAAAGGGTGCAGATGAACTGTAGAAGGAGAACTTCCTTTCGCCAGAAGGTGGTGAATTTGGGGAATTTGTTACCAAATTCAGCTGTGGAATCCAGGTTAGTCGGTGTATTTAAGGAAGAGATTTATAGATTGTTGATTGGAAACGTCATCAATCGATACGAGGAGAAGGCCGGGAAATGGCGGCGAGGAAGGAAAATACGGGAACAAGCATGATTGACCCACCACAGTTGGACAAATTGCATTTTATTTTCCGTTTTTTGCGTAGGCTCAATGCCACGCCGATTAGTCGCAGAAGCCTGTGACGAGCAGGGAACTGACTGAAACTACGAGTACGGAGAGAAAACGTATATTGCAGCTGCCAAGTCCTAATGAATGGTCTCTGCCCAAACCGTCGACCCCTCATTCATTACCAGAGATTTCCTCTGACCTGCTGAGTTCCCCCAACATTTTTGGTGTAATTCCGCTCTGAGGTCAAAGTTCACAATGGACTATCAAAGAACTGTAATGTCCTGGTTCATATATTTACTGTTATGTTTTATGTATTTCCTTTAGCAGTTCGGTAAGAGCAGTCTGTTCTGCTGGCAGCCTGTTTGGGTTATTGTCGAATAGAAGGACTATGTGCTATCCAATTAGCATTGTAGAATCAGGTGGAGCTTTTCTTGGCGAGAGACAGTAAGGTTGGTCTTGGTTTTTTTTTTTGTTCGGCGTCAGATTATGAAGGAAGATGTTGGGAGAGCCGATCATAGAAACATAGAAATCCTATAGCACAATACTGCCTTTCGCCCACAAAGTTATGCAGAACATGTCCTTACCTTAGAAATTACCTATGGTTAACGATGGTCCTCTATTCGTCTAAGCTCCATTAACCTATCCAGGTAGTTTCTTTAAAGACCCTATTCTATCCGCATGCACCACAGTCGCCGGCGGCCAAATCTACGCACTCTCCACTCTTTGCGTAAAACACTTATCCCTGACATCCCCTCTGTACCGATTTCTAAGCACCTTAAAACTGTGCCCTCCTGTGCTAGCCATTTCAGCCTGGGAAAAAGCCTCTGAATATCCACACGATCGATGGCTCTCAACATGTGATGCACTGTCGAAGGATACAATCCGGTGGGAGACCCCGTTTGTTCGAGGTGGATTGGGAGGGACGTTCGGAAGGAGGTTCGTGCTTTCCCCGTTGACCGCGGAGCAGCCCGCGAGTGACAAGGAAGTGCAATTTGATCTCCATCTGGTGCACATTTGACTGTTAAATTTAAATCGCCCTTCTTCTTTTTGCTTTTATTTTCTAACCCTTGTATGTTAAGATTCAAAATGTAATTTAATCGTATGCATTGTGCTGTCTGTTACTTCGAGGCACTAATTTGTTACAGTGTAGTAAATTGCACAGCATCCACATAAACCGGGGGTCGGGGCGGGAGAGCCGTTTCAATCTCACGAGTTTGGCGGGACATGTGAGTGGTTTCCATAGACCTAAACTGCCTTGGAGACCGGGGGTTTCAGTACATGTACGTCTCCGTATACCATGAGATACATTTTCTTGCTGGCGTACTCAATAAATCAATAATGGAATAACGACCATAAAAGAGACATGAAAGACCGCAGGTGCTGAGGCGTTCAACCAGAAGAGTAAGAGCACTAATCACATCTGATCTGTGTTGTTGACGTTTTCGGCCATCGAACTGCCGGTCACTAAAAGATTTTGTTTTAATTATCTCGCGACATTCTCTGTAATCTCTGGAGAGTACTGTGACTGAAAATAAAACTTATTTCAGAGAAAGTCAAATCACCCCCGTCGGCCACTAACCATCGTTCTGTTGTCAAAACCCATTCCGACATTTGATGGGAAATAACTGATCCTCTCGAGCATGCCTGAATAGACTTTTCTACCATGTGCTGCTGCCACATCCACGGCTCATTAGATGCTTCCATGAACGAGCAGGTATACAGGTGTACCAAATAAAGTGGCTGTGAGTTTATGCCATCAATGGCGATATCACATATGCAGACCGGCTCAAACAACCCCAGAGGAAAATGGAATTCATATGCAAACGGCCGGTTGAAGATCGATGCAGTTTCAGACGAAATCTGAACGTTTTGACGGTGAAGAATACAGAGCATCAATAACAGGTCTTCGGAGTACAATTTGGCCATTCCACCGAGTCTAATCCGCCATTCCATC